>NC_073635.1:42121439-42424469 GCF_029407905.1 Bubalus kerabau
TATATAATTATAGAAATATAGATCAATGAAACAAAATAGAAAACCCAGAGATAAAGCCATGCACCTATATGCATCTTATCTTTGCTAAAGGAGGCAAAAATATACAATGGAGAAAAGACAGTCTCTTCAACAAATAATGTTGGGAAAACTGGTCAACTAAGTGTAAAAGAATGAAATTAAAGCATTTTCTAACACCATGAAGAAAAATAAACTTATATTGAATTAAAGACTTAAATTTAAGACCATAAAACTCTTAGAGAAAAATATAGGCAGAACACACTCTGACATAAATCACAGCAAGATCCTCAATGATCCACCTCCCATAGTAATTGAAATAAAAACAAAACTAAACAAATGGGACCTAATTAATCTTAAAAGCTTTTGTACAATGAGAGAAACTATAAACAAGATGAAAAGACAGCCCTTAGAATGGGAGAAAATAACAGCAAATGAGAAAACTGACAAAAGAATTAATCTCTGAAATATACAAGCGACTCATGCAGCTCAATACCAGCAAATGAACAACCTAATCACAAAGTGGTCAGAAGACCTAAATGGACATTTCTCCAAAGAAGACAAACATATGCTTAATAAATACATGAAAAGATGCTTAAAATCCCTTATTATTAGAGAAAAGCAAATCAAAACCACAATGAAGTATCATCTCACATCAGTCAGAATGGCCATCAAAAAAATGTCCATAAATAATAAATACTGGAGAGGCTGTGAAGAAAAGGGAACTCTCTTATACTGTTCCTGGGAATGTAAACAACCACTACGGAGATTCCTTAAAAAGTTAGAAAGAAAAGTACCATACAACCCAGCAATCCCACTACTGGTCATATACCCTGAGGAAGCCAGAATTGAAAAATAAACATGTATGCCAATGTTTATTGCAGCACTATTTACAATAGCTAGGGCATAAAAACAACTTAGATGTCCATTGGCAGATGAATGGAAAAAGTAGTTGTGCTACGTATACACAATGGAATATTACATAGCTATAAAAAGGAACACATTTGAGTCAATTCTAATGAAGTGGATGAGTTTAGAGCCATTTGCTAAATTATTTATACTATTCATATTATTTTTATTAATTATTTTTGTGATATATTGAATTCCTAAATATATTTAAGATTGAAAATATATGATTTAATCTTTTATCTCTTTTTTCTTTGATGACCCTGTTTTAATGTTTCAACTCTATGATATTTAGGTAAACCTGCCTAAACCCTCATTGCACTTAATTATTAAAGACTATCTTGAGAAATATATATAGCTACATATTTTTCTATATATTTTTTACATCTTAAAAGATCTTTAGATTATGCTTATTTCCCATAATTTACTCTTAAAAATCTAAGCAAAAATGATGATGTATATCAATAAGCACAGCTTTAATAATCAAGTATTTTAGCTATATTTTGATTAAAAAGTAATCAGAGAATAAATATGTTGATATTAGATGTAAATATAAGAACTTATTCATAGGAATCCCAGAGTCTGCTTGTTATAATGAATATACCCACTATTTGGGAATACCATTAATTTTATATGTTTTCAAACTTTGGATGATTCATGCATATTAGCAGAATTTTATAATTTTAAAATGATATATTTTGTCTTAATTTATTCTGGAATGATCTATATTAATATATTCTTCAAAAAATACCAGCCATATTTTTGTGCAAAATTATTCAACTACTTTGAACAGTTTTGAAAGAAATCATTAAATCACTTCCACATTATTATATGTAAAAGTCTTTTAACACTAACAAACATTTTTCTAAAATTTCCAAATCATCAATACAGCTATACGTACAACAAGTATAGTTATATTATATTGACTGATAATACATATTAGAAAATATACCTTTGGATAAATTTTCAAACTAATATCAAAATAATATTTTAATAAATAACTTTTTAGAATAATGTTCAATGCAATTGTTATAATTTAATAAGGAGCTAAGTCTTTGTTAAGAATTTCTAAATTAAGCACTAATATTGAGATAAATTATATTTTTGATACTTTATAATTTGCAGGCTGCTAATGTCATATTTCAGTTATTCCATGAAGCATTCATTTATCTTGCATTTAGTTTCAGTCATGTCTGACCATTTGTGACCCAGAGACTGTAGTCTACCAGGCTCCTCTATCCATGGGATTCTCCAGACAAGAACACTAGAATGGGAAGCTAGTCCCTTCTCCAGGGGATCTTCCCAACCCAGGGATCAAACCTGGGTTTCCTGCATTGCAGGGGAATTCTTTACCATCTGAACTACCAGGGAATCCCTAATATTGACTTAATTTACATTAATGAGAATCAAAAGATAATGTAGTCATCATAACCATTAAATACTGATTTTAAAAAGATTAAGAAATTAATAATACTTATCATCCTGTTATGAACATTACATATGCTAGATAATGGGCATAATTCCCTCAAGATCCATGTACCTTAAAGGAAGAACAATATCACTTTAAGAGTTACTTTGTCTTTCTCAAGGTAGAAATAATCTGTAGCTCAAAACAATAAATGATCTAGAGGTTTAAAGAGCATGCCAAATGTTCTCCAAAAAAGTCCCATCTTTATTGAAATGGCTGGACTTCTCTGAAATCAAATATGATGGTTAATCCAGGGATAGAGAAGCTGAAGTATCTTTTAAAGAATCTTAGGCATGCTTCTCAAGAGGTTCAGTTTTGAAGTAAGTGATGTATACTTTCTGTACCCTCAGCATGACGTCAGAGAGAGTTAAACAGCTTTAAACTTTTAACTTTGTTAAGGAGACTTAGAAGTTTAAAATAATCTAACAGGAGCCCTGGAAGTGGGAGGGCAAGCAAAATATTTTCAGGGTTGTGTTAACTTTGAAGCAAAACATGAATGGTATTAACAGTGTAATAAAATCTAATATCAAAGGCTTGCTCCATAGATCAGTGAAAATTTAGAAAATTAGAAAATTCAAGAAAACTTGAAAGATTTTGATTATTAGGACAAGTAGTGCATTTCATTATAATTTTTATCACCAAGTCAAATAGCATCACAATAAACTAAATTTATCAATGTTACTTGAATCAATTCGGTGTAGTTTTCATAAAGTGTTGGTTATTTAAGATACAGCTTATAAACTCTTCTGAAATTATATTGTGCTATGGGTATACAGTTTAGAATATGCTTATTGTATTATGCTCTAATAATCAATTCATTATCTTAAACTACACCTAGATAAGGTAATATTGGCTCCAAGGGAACCAGAATTTCACTTTGCACAATTAGATGTGTTTTGGGGGTTGATTCACTTGTGATTTGTGATCAGTTGACATGTTTCTTGTAGAGTTTAGTCCTGTAAAATAGAGAATGAGAAATTCAATAATAGATATCAGGATTTTAAAGTTAATAGGATAAAAATTACATATATCCAGTTAGAAAAGCAAAACATGGTTGAGTAATTCAATCTATCCATTTGGTACTTATTTTAAAAATTAAAGCCCTAGCACATGGTCAATAAAGCTAAGTTGCAATTGTTATTTACATCTTTTATTTTGGTCTCTTGATTTTAAATTTTGACACACGATTTCAACATGTTTTCTTCATATATTTCCTATGATTAAGTAAAATGAAACTTTCAAGTAATTTTTTATTAAAACAACTAAGATTTTTATTTTCTTAGATAACTAATATGCAGATTTTAAATTGTGAAGCATGGCTTCCTTGTTAAATTTTGTCTCATTGAATTTCAATGAATTCCCTCAACCTAATAAGATTATTTTCAATTCTGCATAACTATATGGCACAAATAAGAATTGTCCATCATTTACACAAATATGTGTTTTGATCTTCACCCTAATAATTAAAGAAAATACAGAACAAGTTATATATCTTATAAATTCAGAGACATTATTTCAGCATCTTCCTTCATCCCTTGCTTCTTTTCATTCAGCTATTACTTGTACAATACTTATGAGAAGCTAATTAGAATCCGTTCTCATTATTTACTATAATGATGTTCTATAAAGTTAATGTAGACACTGAATTAGCAAATATTGTTTCATTGCCCTTAAGGAAAATATAAAATTAGTTTCCTGTGGGTCATGACATTTTCTACTGACCCACCAATAAATAAACTTTGTTTATGCATGTTCCTGTTTAAAGACACTTTGTTTAATATTAATTGTTGATTTAATAACATTGAATTCACTATAATGCAAGCCAAAAGAATGAAAACACAGTTTCTTGGTAAGGGGCATAACTGGCTATATACACTTAATAACTCTAGTTGGTATTCATTTGGGGTCTATTTTAAATGGAAAAAAAAAAAGTGTGAACATGTGACACTAATGGCCATGAAAATGATACATTTACCATATGAAACTTTAATGAGGAAGACACAACATATTGAGAACATGTGAGTTGCAGGACTCAAATATTTTTACTCTCTTCACATGCACATGCCCACAAATGACCCAAAAATACAGTATTGACTTCTGACTTATGAATAACTTTTATCAAGTAGGTAAATTCATAAATACAAAATTTTCAAATAATGAGGATCCACTGCATGTGTTAGGCACTATCTTTCTTGGTGCAAAGACAAAATCAAGACCTGGCCCATTCCTTCCTAGAACATTAATCTTTGAGAACAAGGGAAACTCAACTGTCACAAATATTTTGTAACTTATTTCCTTCACTCTTTACACATATATTTATTAAAAAAGGAATATGTTAATCATTATTTGTTGGGCATATAGCAAGGATCAATAAATAAATATATAAAGATGTGGTCCCTGGTCACCACAGAGATCCCAGAGAGATGTGGGCCAGTGAAAAGACTGCTTGTCTGTTGTACCCAAATTGGAAAACCTTGAGCACAGGGACATTGGGAAGAGGTGTCATGTGCTGATTTTTTACAGGTTAATAATAATGCTCTAGTGGACATGACTTAAAAGTTAAAACTTGAAGAAATGTGAATTAAAAACATTACCAAGTAGAAACTGTGGCACAAACAAAGCAAATGAAAATCCATACCCAAAAACTTGGCTGTTAAGAGAAATAGAAAAGAGCTTAGAACAGCAGTTGGCAGTGGGAAGAAATGGCAGTTAATGTGCAAGAATTATTATTGAGTGGAAAAGGAAATGGTAAAGAAGTGAAATGAATTTATCTAGAAATGTAAATACAGGTTTATGATGAAAGGCATTAATATAAGTTAATTCTTTCTAAGTCAATGAAAGCAATAAAATTAAAAGTCTCATGACTAGGTAATTATATATATATATATATATATGGGCTTCCCTGGAGGCTCAGAGGTTAAAGCGTCTGCCGCCAATGCAGGAGACCCGGATTCGATCCCTGGGTCAGGAAGATTCCCTGGAGAAGGAAATGGCAACCCACTCCAGTATTCCTGCCTGGAGAATCCCATGGACAGAGGAGCCTGGCGGGCTAGAGTTCACAGGGTCGCAAAGAGTCAGACACGACTGAGCAATTTCACTTCACCTCACTTACCGTGCTTTTACAGTGATAGTCTGGTTCTATTTTGAGATCACTGGGGATGGGGGGGTGGATGGGAGAGAAGGAGGTAGGATACTGATAAGCAAGCAAATCTATTAGAAGTTTTTATATACTTCTATTGAGAGATAAGGCAACATGTCTTGTACTAGCTTTGTAACAGTGGATATTGAAACTAGTGGATTAATTTAAAATATGCTTAGGCTTTGGAGTTGATAGCAATTGATAACTGATTGCATGTTGATAATGGTTGTTAGGAGAGTTATTTCACTTTGGGTTCTGAAGATTGTGTTTGCAGAAAGCAACATGTATGTATGAGATAAAATCTTCCCAGGACACAGAACATACTTACCATTCACTATAAAACTCAATTTTCTTCTGTGCTTGAACATCCAGTGCATGCAGGTAGACCAAAGTATATTGTCCCTATGGAATTTAGGGTGTCATGGAGAACTGGTTTAACACCTGAAGTTTTGGTTACTTTGTCTTGAGTAATAAGTGTTTTGTCTCTGACCCAAGAGTCATACATCATTGGCCAATATCCATGAAGCATTAACAGACCAGTTTGTCATCTTTTAAATTAACCCCAAGACCCTTCAGAGTTGCTTACAGTAGTTAAATAAAGGAGCCAGGAGTAATTTAATGGTTTCTGACTTGTGCAATTCAAGATCACTGAGATATGACATACAGGATGAAGCATGTGTTTAAAAGGGAAAAAAATAAGGTATGTTTTACAAATGTTAAATTAAAAGTGTGTAAAGCATACACAAGAAGATAAACATGGTAGATGGTTGAATATGTAGATCTATAGACAAGGAGATAGATAAAATATTAAAGATTTTCAGATTATGATATAATAAATAAAATGATATGACACATTTCAGAGAGAAAGACTAAACTGATTAGAAGTCCTTTAAAAACCAAAATGCAGAAATATATACATATTTAAGGGACAGTATGGAGAGGACCAGAAAATCCAAAAGGTTTGGAGATACAGAAAGAAAGGAATAATTTAAGAAGAAAGGGCTTTACAGAGTGAAATTATATTGGCATTAAGTGAGCATTGTATTTGATAACAAGAGGATCATTTAAAATTTTATCATAAATAGTTTTTACACACCTCATGGAAGTAACCAAAATATAATAGGTTATGTGGTGAAAAGAGTATAAGGAAACATACCAAAAAAAAAATATTAAGAAGGAAAGTGAAGAAATGTGATGGTAGAGAAGAATATAGGAAGAAATGGTTTTATTTCTTAAGATGGAAATATTTTAGCATATTTGGATATAGAAGAAGGAAGATAGACCAATTTATTGAGAAATGCTTCCAGAAGATGTTAAGAGATATTACTTTTAGATAATGTTTGCTCTTGTACACCAAGGAAATAAGAATGGTGGATAAAGAAAAGTATGCTTTACAGCAGGAAGAGAAGAGAGGCATATTGGTTTCTATTTTCTTAGTACTATAAAACAGAGTGATTAATTTTAAAATAACATGCATAATATAGTTACTTGTATATACATATATAAATTCAGACTGTACTTGACACAATACAAATGTCAATAATATATTGACATTTCAAAACATACCCATTGTATTTTATTTAACCTCTTACGGATGTGAGAGTTGAACCATAAAGAAGGCTAAGCATAGAAGAATAGATGCTTTTGAATTATGGTTCTGGAGAAGACTTTTGAGAGCCCTTTGGACAGCAAGATCTAGTCAGTCAATCCTAAATGAAATTAATCCTGAATATTTATTGGCAAGACTGATGGGAAGCTGAAGTTCCAACACTTTGGCCACTTGATGTGAAAAGTCGACTCATTGGAAAAGACACTGGTGCTGGGAAAGATTAAGGGCAGAAGAAGGGGGTGACAGAGGATGAGATGGTTGGATGGTATCACCAACTCAATGAACATTTTGAGCAAGCTCAAGGAGATAATGAAGGACAGGGAAGCCTAGCATGCTGCAGTCCAAGGGGTTGCAAAGAGGTGAACACGACTTAGTGACTGAACAACTACAACAATGAGGTCTCTGAAGAAGCACCGTCTTATAAAACTGGTAAAGATCCTTGAGTCTACATTTTAAAAATATTAAATTGTCCTCTATCTTTATAGTTATTCAGAAATGATTTTGATAAAATTACTTAGAGAATCAAATATAAAAGTGTTTTATAAAATGTATAATCTGAAACCCTGCCATGCAAGTAATAAGCACAAAAATAGTCTGATTATTCATTTTAATAAACCTTAAAATTTAACCCTGAGAGATAAGAACTAAAAATGTCTAGTAAATATACTTACTAAAAATTATAGGCCAGGAAAAATAGGTATGGTTTATATTCTCAACATTTATACTACACTTATTTCCATTTTTGAGCATTTTTTTTTAAGTTCAGGTAAAATCGGTTAACAGCATTGTATAAATTTCAGGTGTGTGACTTTATGATTAAGCATCTGTGTTCATCACAAAGTATTCAGGAGTCCTAGCCACAGCAAATAGTTAAGAAAATAAGTTTTCAAAATTAGAAACAAAAAAGTAAAACTGACACATTTGCATATAATATACTTTATATTAAAAAAAGACTTTAAAAACTCTACCAAAAACTGTTAAAACTAATAGATGAATTTATTCTATCTAGTAAAGTTGTGGGGTACAAAATTAATCTGCAGAAATCAGTGAAATTTCTGTACAGTAATAACAGTCAAAATGGAAATTCAAGAAAATAATCCTATTCACAATTGCATCACAATGAATAAAAACCTAGGAATAAATTTAATAAAGGAGGCAAAATGCTTTTATTGTGAAATTTATAAGATGCTAATAAAAGAAATTGAAGAAGACAAAAATAAAGAGAAATATATTTCATGCTCATAATGGGAAGAATTAATATTGCTAAACCATCTATACTATTCAAAGCAAACTATAGATCTAATGTAGTCCATATCAAAATTCCTATGCAGTTTTTCACAGAAATAAAACAAGTAATTCTAAAAATTGTATAGAACCACAAATGATTCCAAAGAGCCAAATCAACTTCAGGGGAAAATAATAAAGCTGGAGTCATCACATCTTCAGATGTGAAACCATACTGCAAAATTATAGTAATCAAGAGTATGTTATTGGCAAAGCAACAGAAATACAGATAGTAGAACAGAATTTAAAGCCCTCTAATAAACTCACACATTTAAAAAAATTAATTTATGCCAAAGAGGCCAAGAATATACAATGGAGATAGGATCAGATCAGATCAGTCGCTCCTTCGTGTCCAACTCTTTGCGACCCCATGAATCACAGCACGCCAGACCTCCCTGTCCATCACCAACTCCCGGAGTTCACTCAGACTCACCTCCATCGAGTTGGTGATGCCATCCAGCCATCTCATCCTCTGTCGTCCCCTTCTCCTCCTGTCTCCATTCCCTCCCAGCATCAGAGTCTTTTCCAATGAGTCAACTCTTCTCATGAGGTGGCCAAAGTACTGGAGTTTCAGCTTTAGCATCATTCCTTCCAAAGAAATCCCAGGGCTGATCTCCTTCAGAATGGACTGGTTGGATCTCCTTGCAGTCCAAGGGACTCTCAAGAGTCTTCTCCAACACCACAGTTCAAAAGCATCAATTCTTCAGCGCTCAGCCTTCTTCACAGTCCAACTCTCACATCCATACATGACCACAGGAAAAACCATAGCCTTGACTAGACGAACCTTTGTTGGCAAAGTAATGTGTCTGTTTTTGAATATGCTATCTAGGTTGGTCATAATTTTCCTTCCAAGGAGTAAGTGTCTTTTAATGTCATGGCTGCAGTCACCATCTGTAGTGATTTTGGAGCCCAGAAAAATAAAGTCTGACACTGTTTCCACTGTTTCCCCATCTATTTCCTATGAAGTAATGGGACCGGATGCCATGATCTTCGTGTTCTGAATGTTGAGCTTTAAGCCAACTTTTTCACTCTCCACTTTCACTTTCATCAAGAGGCTTTTGAGTTCCTCTTCACTTTCTGCCATAAGGGTGGTGTCATCTGCATATCTGAGGTTATTGATATTTCTCCCAGCAATCTTGATTCCAGTTTGTGTTTCTTCCAGTCCAGCGTTTCTCATAATGTACTCTGCATATCAGTTAAATAAACAGGGTGACGATATATAGCCTTGACGAACTCCTTTTCCTATTTAGAACCAGTCTGTTGTTCCATGACCAGTTCTAACTGTTGCTTCCTGACCTGAATACAAATTTCTCAAGAAGCAGATCATGTGGTCTGGTATTTCCATCTCTTTCAGAATTTTCAACAGTTTATTGTGATCCACACAGTCAAAGTCTTTGGCATAATCAATAAAGCAGAAAGAGATATTTTTCTGGAACTATCTTGCTTTTTCTATGATCCAGCGGATGTTGGCAATGTGATCTCTGGTTCCTCTGCCTTTTCTAAAACCAGCTTGAACATCAGGAAGTTCACAGTTCACATATTGCTGAAGCCTGGCTTGGAGAAATTTGAGCAAAGATAGGATAGTCTCTTCAATAAATTCTGCTGGGAAAACTGCACATGTAGTCAGCCACATATGAAAGAATGACTAGATCATTTCCTACCCCATACACAAAAATTTACTTGAAACAGATTAAAGACTTAAAGGTAAGACATGAAACCATAAAATCCCTGGTATAAAACATTGATATTTTTTAAAGATTTTTTGTGTGTGTGTGTGGGATGGGATTTATGGCAAGGGAAAGAAAAGCAAAAATAAGCAAATGGTAATATATGAAACTAAAAAGCTTTAGCACAGAACAGGAAACCATCTCAAAAGGTAAACTAATGTGTGAGAGAAGATGTTTGCAAATCCATATATGCAAAAACAACACCAGGAGTGACTGTTGCTCAGATCATGAACTCCTTATTGCCAAAGTTAGACTTAAACTGAAGAAGGTAGGGAAAACAACTAGACCATTCAGGTATGACCTAAATCAAATCCCTTATGATTATACAGTGGAAGTGAAAAATAGATTTAAGGAACTAGATCTGATAGACAGAGTGCCTGATGAACTATGAACAGAGGTTCCCAACTTTGTACAGGTGACAGGGATCAAGAATATCCCCAAGAAAAAGAAATGCAAAAAGGCAAAATGTCTGTTTCAGGAGGCCTTACAAATAGCTAAGAAAAGAAGAGAAGGCAAAAGCCAAGGAGAAAAGGAAAGATATACCCATTTGAATGCAGAGTTCCAAAGAATAGCAAGGAGAGAGAAGAAAGCCTTCCTCAGTAATCAGTGCAAAGAAATAGAAGAAAACCATAGAATGGGAAAGACTAGAGATCTCTTCAAGAAAATTAGACATACCAAGGGAACATTTCATGCAAAGACGGGTTCAATAAAGGACAGAAATGGTATGGACCTAACAGGAGCAGAAGATATTAAGAAGTGATGGCAAGAATACACAGAAGAACTGTACAAAAAAATATCTTAATGACCCAGAAAATGACCCATAATGGTGTGATCACTCACCTAGAGCCAGACATCTTGGAACATGAAGTCAAGTGGGCCTTAGGAAGCATCACTACAAACAAAGCTAGTGATGGTGAAGGAATTCCAGTTGAGCTATTTCAAATCCTAAAATGGTGCTGTGAAAGTGCTGCATTCAATATGCCAGCAAATTTGGAAAACTCAGCAGTGGCCACAACTGGAAAAGGTCAATTTTCATTATAGTCCCAAAGAAAGGCAATACCAAAGAATGCTCAAACTACCGCACAATTTCACTCGTCTCACACTCTAGTAATGCTCAAAATTCTCCAAGCCAGGCTTCAGCAATACGAGAAACATGAACTTTCAGATATTCAAGCTGGTTTCAGAAAAGGCAGAGGAGTGAGAGATCAAATTGCCAACATCCGCTAGATCATCAAAAAAGCAGGAGAGTTCCAGAAAAACATATATTTCTGCTTTATTGACTATGCCAAAGCCTTTGACTGTGTGGATCACAGTAAACTGTGGAAAATTCTTCAAGAGATGTGAATGCCAGACCTCCTAACCTGCCTCTTCAGATATCTGTATGCAGGTCAGGAAGCAACAGCTAGAACTGGAAATGGAGCAACAGACTGGTTCCAAATAGGAAAAGGAGAATGTTAAGGCTGTATATTGTCACCCTGCTTGTTTAACTTATACACGGAGTGCATGATGAGAAATACTGGGCTGGATGAATCACAAGCTGGTATCAAGATTGCCAGGAGCAATATCAATAACCTCAGAAATGCAGTTTACATCACCCTTATGGCAGAAAGTGAAGAAGAACTAAAGAGCCTCTTGATGAAGGTGAAAGAGGAGAGTGAAAAAGTTCGCTTAAAGCTCAACATTCAGAAAACTAAGATCATGGCATCTGGTCCCATCTCTTTATAGGAAATAGATGGTAAAACAGTGAAAACTGGCTGGCTTTGTTTTGTTTTGTTTTGTTTGGTGGGGGGGGGGGCTCCAAAAATCACTGCACATGGTGACTTCAGCCATGAAATTAAAAGATGCTTACTCCTTGGAAGAAAAGTTATGACCAACTTGGACATTATTTTGTCAACAAAGGTCCATCTAGTCAAGGCTATGGTTTTTCCAGTAGTCATTTATGGATGTGAGAGTTGGACTATGAAGAAAACTGAGCACTAAAGAATTGATGCTTTTGAACTGTGGTGTTGGAGAAGACTCTTGAGAGTCCCTTGGACTGCAAGGAAATGTAACCAGTCCATCCTAAAGGAGATCAGTCCTGAGTGTTCATTGGAAGGACTGATGTTGAAGCTGAAACTCCAATACTTTGGCCACCTGATGCAAAGAGCTGACTCATTAGAAAAGACCCTGATGCTGGGAAAGATTGATGGCAGGAGGAGAAGGGGACAACAGAGGATGAGATGTTTGCATAGCATCACTAACTCAATGGACATGAGTTTGGGTAAGCTCCGGGTAGTTGGTGATGGACAGGGAGGCCTGGTGTGCTGCAGTCCATGGGGTCACAAAGAGCCGGACACTACTGAGTGACTGAACTGAACTGAACAGGAAATTAATGCCTAAAATATGTTAAAAATGTATACAACTTAACAGCAGAAGTCCCAACACAGTTTTTAAAAAGGGTAGAAAATCTAAATGGATATTTTTCCAAATAACATATCCAGATGACCAACAAGAATATCAACACATGTTTGACATCACTAAATACTAGGCAAATGCAAGAATAAATAAATACATTTCTTTTAAAAAAGACAAAACTAATTAATTAGCTAAAAAGACAAAAAGTAGCAAGTGTTGGAGAAGATGTGGAGAAAAAGGCACTCTAGCATGCAATTGGTGGGAAAATAAATTAGTACAGCCATTTTGGAAAACATTACAGAGATTCTTCACAATGTTAAGAACAGAACTACTTGTGATTCAGCTATTCCACTTTTGAGTATTTATCCAATGAATGCAAAATACGAATCTGAAAAAGTTATATGCACTCTTTAATTCATAACAGTATTATTTATAGTAGCCAAGATATAGAAACAATATGTGTCCATTAGTTGATAAAGGATCAAGATATGATTTTTATACACCATTAGACTATTAGTCATTTAAAGAAAGAATGAAATCTTGTAATCTGTACAAAACCAATGGACCCTGAGGGTATTATGCTAAGTGAACCAGAATGTAAAAGATCAAAGCAATGTGATATCACTCATATGTGGAATCCAAAAAACAAAATATGAACAACCAAAAAAAGCAGAAACAAAGTCATAAAAATGGAAAATGGATTGATTGGTACTGGAAGGAAAGTGGGTTGGAAATTTTGAAGGAAATGGGTGAAGGACATCAAGTGTATATGGTGACCATAACTTGTAAGGCCAATGACTTTGTCTATTTTGTTTGCCACTGCATCTTCAGTAGCTAACAAACAGTTGGCAATCGATGAATTTGGATGAATAAATTGAACTGTAATTGTTCATTTTGAATATTTTCTTAACAAATATTTATGCATATATAAAAACTGATGCCATATAGTTCATATTATATTGAAGGCTACTAAAAGTAAAGTCCTCTATACATATAAAACATATGTTATAAACAGTTTTTAAAAAGCTGATAATTGTATTTTTGCAAATTATTCATTTTTTTAAATTTTGGCTTCTAAGATATTCATGGGAGGCCTTCTTCGGTACTGTATTTTATTTTTCTCTTTCATTCAGTGAAACATCATATCATTTCAGAAACTATTAAAAAAAACACAGAATAGTGTTTAATCAATAAAAATCTCATATTTGGACATTGCAACAGGGTTCTTTGTCCAAGAAGAGATTTAAGCTACACCACGCCTCAGAGATTTAACTGCCTTCTCATCTGGTATATTTTATATCCACATTATATCATCTATAACTTAATGGCATGACCTTAGAGAAGCAACCATGTCCTTGAATATACTATGTTTTTCTTACTACACCGAAAATGCTCATTAATAATAATCATGCTTATGATACTTTTAATGAAAGAAGTTTTATTTCTACCTTATCATCTCTAATGGGGAAACTTTGTAATGGTTTATTAGCAAATTTTCTGTCTCTCAAAATCTCAAAGCAGTTGTAAAGAGCTGACTACCTGCATTCTTAATTTCTCACATGATTCAATTTACAGTAAAATAAATATTTTTTAAAACATTTTCTGGTGTTTATTTTTTTAATTGAAGGATAATTGCTTTACATACTTTTGTTGTCTTCTGTCAAACCTCAATATGAATCAGCCATAAGTATACATATATCCCTTCCCTTTTGAACCTCGCTCCCATCTCCCTCACCATCCCACCCCTCTAGGTTGTTACAGCATCCCTGTTTGAGTTTCCTGAGCTATACAGCAAATTCCCATTGGCTATCTATTTTACATATGGTAATGTAAGTTTCCATGTTACTTTTTCTATACATCTCACCCTCTCCTGCCTTCTCCCCAAGTCCATTAATTATCATTTTATGTAAATAGCAATAATGTCATAAAATAGCCAACATTAATATATTTAAATATACATTATCTTATCCATTCATTTAAGATCTATCATCTGAGATTTTCAAAAGAAAAATAATTTTTTTTTTCTGTTATCTTTTGTTAGCCAATCTGCTTGTACTGCCTGGCCAAAAAAAAAAAAATCTTTAAGCAATTATGATAATAAATCAGGTAAAAAAAAATTGTTATTGGGAGCAAACAAACTTATTACCAAGGTGATATTTATATTGGCAGCAAAGATTTATGTACTTTCCAAATGGAAAATAAGCAGTATCTAGACTGCATGATGTTCAAGAATACTGTATTATTACTTAATTAAATGGAAAGTGTACATGATTGAGATAATTATGCATAGAATTTTAGAGTAAACTGTCTCTAGTATTGAGGAACAAATATACTTCCAAGCTGCAAAATTTCTAGGTAAATTGTTCATATTGATAAAATGTATTGGTCTTAGTCAATTTTTTGTATTAGTTTTCCATGGTAGTCAAGGCTTTGCTATTTCTTTTCCTTTATTTTATTTTATTTCATTTGCAGTGCTAAGTGAAGAGTTAATGGTCAGTGAAATGGCCAAAGGTTAGATGGCAAATAGAAGAAAAAAAGCAATAATAGTTTTTTTTTTCCTTTATGAAAGGGACAGCTTGCAGTCAATCTAAGCAATCAAATTGATTTATCTTACAGTAACTTTATTCCATTACCACAATTCCCGACATATACAAAGTACACAATGAATAATTTTTATCTTCCCTGTACCTAAAATAAGGAATTTTATTCAAATTACATTGCATGTCATGATTGAGAACTAAAAACTAATCCTGTGCTGTGTTAAGTCGCTTCAGTTGTGTCCGACTCTTTGTGACGCCATAGACTATAGACTACCAGGTTCCTCCGTCCATGGGATTCTCCAGGGAATCTTCCTGATCCGGGGAGTGATCTCACGTCTCTTACATCGCCTGCATTGGCAGGTGGGTTCTTTAACATAAGCACTACCTGGGAAATCAGGATTATTAAAAACTTAATCCCAGTTTTTAATAAATACAGACTTTAAGCATAGATAATGCATGTATCCGTTTGCAACACTGTTAGCAAAAAGGGACTGTTCGCCCTCAGCACAGAAAGCCTAACTCTGACTGAGGGTGTTTGTAGCAAAGTAAGGGTTTATTTACAGGGTGCCAAGCAAGGAAAATAGGCAGCTCATGCTCAAAAGACATGGAGTCTTTTGGATGGATTTCACGCAAGGCCTTTTTTTTTTTTTTTTTTAATCTATCTTTTAATTGAAGGATAATTACTTCACAGTATTGTGCCAGTTTCTGTGGTACAACAACATGAATCAGTCATATCTATATCTATTTATCTATATACATATACATATATGTATGTATGTGTATATATATCTATAAATACCTGTATATATATATATATATATAAAGTGAAGAAGTGAACTGAAGTCACGCAGTCATGTTCAACTCTTTGCAACCCCATGGACTGTAGACTACCAGGCTCCTCAGTCCATGGGATTACTGGAATGGGCTGCAATTTCCTTCTCCAGGGATATATACATATACCCTCCTCTCTTGAGCCTTCCTCCCACCCTTCATATTCCACTCCTCTAGGTTATTACAGAACACCAGCCTGGGTTACCTGAGTTATATAGCAGCTCCCCACTAGCATTTTCACATATGGTAATATATATATGTCAATGTTACTTTCTCAATTCATCACACCTGGTCTCCTTCCCTCACTGTGTCCACAAAATCTTTTAAAGACAGTGTTTGGGGAGAGGGTGCAATCTGGAGTCTAATGCTTGTGGTCAGCATGTAATCACCATTCTCCACCTGAGTGGGTGGGTGGTTGAGGTCTTGCTTTCTACCAAACAACTGAAAAATATTCATTACATTGTTATTTATATCCTTTCATGAGGAACTAGTTGCCTTGTGACTCTATTGTCCTAATAATTAGCTGCTGGAGCCTATTCTTTGGAATACAGACAAGACCTATGAGATGAACATATATTTTTCTACAAACAAGAACAGAGGACACAGCAAAGATTTTTACTTGGGAAAGCCTCATAGAGTTTTCCTTGGTTTCAACTTCCCTTTTTAATCTTTTTTTTTTTTTTTTTTTTTTTTGGTACTTCTCATTTCTGACCAGTACAGGAGCAGGACAAGGCAGGGAATAAAGTTTTGGACAGAGTGATTAATCATAAGTTCAGCAGGGAGCTCAGTTTTAAAGGAACTAAGTTTTAACACTAACTTATTAAACAGTTTGTTGGATAAGACCTACAGGACACACTTGTCAAAATTACAGAAGTGGATATAAAACTATACTATGTTAAAGATCTTTGCAAGTGTAAGGACAAATACTTAGATGATATTTATGAGAAATACAGACCTTATTTTTGATACTGAAACAAATCAGGACCCTGTAAGTCCTATTTATAGATGTTAGCCCTGTTTTGTAAATATCTCTCCTAATTACTGCAAAGTTATTAGTCATTTTATTCACCATAAATAATTATCATTTTTTAAAACTTTGTCTCATTTCAAGATATACTAAAAGATAGAAACAATGAAGTTATCTATTCCTAATAAAATTGCACTTTTTAAAAAAAAGGAAAATTACTAATTTTTAAAATATCTTGAAAGCTTACAATATGTTATTGTGAATTAAAGAAAGGTGTCTGGTTATTACAGTCCTCAGATTTGTTTTTCTTAATGTAGTTTAAAAACATAATGTTTGCTGTTTTGTATTACCTTATCCTTCACTAGATAAGACCATACTCTGATTTAATAATATAACAGTTTTATTCTCAGCATATTTCTATAGACATAGTTAACCTATATGGGTAATTTCTTTTCTCTAACATACCTTTCACTTATATTCATCTGTCTCATTACCAACAAATTTTGGCAGTGCCTTGTACCTTGAGATAAAATTAACTGGATAAAGGGAAGGATAAAATGATAATAATGACACAACCACACAAAATGTAACTGAATTAATATTTATTCTTTCTAGAAATTAACTTCTATTTTCCCTGGTGGCTCAGATGGTGAAGAATTTGCCTGAACCTCAGGAGACCCAGGTTCTTTCCCTGGGTCAAGAAGATCCCCTGGAGAAAGAATGGCTACCCATTCTGGAATTCTTGACTGGAGAATTCCATGAGCAGAGGAGCCTGGTGGGCTACAGTCCATGAGATTGAAAAGAGTTGGACACAAGTGAGCAATCAACACTTTCACTTTCACCCTTTAACTTCTTCATTTATGTACTGTATTGCTTTAGAAAGGAGATCAAAAGATCTAGATTTCAATAGACACCAGCTTAAAGTAAAACAGTGTGTTAACTCTTTTTGCTTTGAGGTAGCTATAATTTTTCCTTGATTTGATATAAATCTCAACCTGATTTGATATAAATCTCAACCTGATAAATTTCCTGATTTTTTTCCTTCTTCAGGCATATAATTTAACTAGGAAATGTAGTATTGTATATTACCTCTTACTGAACATATGTTTTAAGTAAAAATGTTACTAGATAGAGTAGGGAAATTATGCTGATAAAGATTGCTTAATATTTTAAGTCATGCAGAAATCTGCAGTAGATTTATCATACATTCTAGTACACAATTTCTAGAACTTGAAAATTGTGCAAAGGTTTTGTGTTAGCTCATTTGATCATTTTGAAAATATCTCTGTGTTGAAAAATTCTTTCCAACTATTAATGTATTTATATGACTTGAGTAAGTTTTTGAAAATGTTTGTAGTAAATTTGTTGTTATTTACAATGATTCAATTTGATTTTCCTATATTTCATCCTATTTGGATATATGTCTGTTTGAAATCATCAAAATAAGGTTATCAATCAGGGTTTTGGGTTACAAGTAAAAGTTCTAGAAATCTGAAATATAGATGGAATTATTTGTGAAGACACCTGGTAGTTGCAGAATTAAATGATGGGGCAAAAGAGGAAACAACTGTGGAAAATGAATGGTAATGAGAATGAAAGAAAAAAAGAGAATAGTTCAGAATGAATCCCAGCCCAGGACCTGCTGCCAGGTGCTCGGTAACCAGTCTACCCTTGACACTACCACCAAGTACCTGCACAGGCTGCTTTGGCATGAGTAGGAGTAATTTGACAAGTGATGTGTTTTTGCCGTTCCTTACTGATTTACAATTCAAAGTATTTGATAGATCAAGTCAGGTTGGAGGTTCAAGTTTGTGTTTTCAAGTGGTAGAAACGTATACCAGCCCTGTAAGAATCTGAGTGGGATGTGGCACCTGAACAGCAGGCTATTCCATTAAATTAAGATGCTATTCATGCTCAGAGTTGTTTCATAAAGACAGATTTCTAAAAGTTCATTTTTATCTTCTCTAATGTTTTACTGTAAGAATTAATACAAGTTCATTATGCTATAGAGAACTAGGAAACAAAAAAATATAAAGAAAACATAATAAATTCATAATTTAACTACTAACAAAACACACCTATTAATATTATATCTTCTTTCTGGTCCTTTTAAAAAAAACTTTCAAGGAATATGTTTATATGTATGTTACATATGTACCCATACGTATACATTTACAACACACATTTATTTTAAAAACTAGATTTAATTCTGTATCCTAAGTCAGTATTTTGTCAAGTACAGTAAACATTATTCTAAAACATAATTTCTATGTTGTGCAGCATTTCACTCTATAAATGTATCAACTTTTACTTAAACTTTCCTTTAGTTTAATACATATGTGCTTCTCTTTTTGTTGTTGTTGTTATTATATATGATAACAAAATAGATGTCTAAAAACTTTACATGCATTTGATTATTTTTCCTTAGGATAGATTTATTTTAAAGGAAGTTACTTTAAGAATAGTTCTTTTAAAGTTCCTGAAAATATTAAATGTTCCAGAAAAGTTAATTACAATGTGGTAAAATAATACCATTTTAACCTTTCATTTAATGATAAAATTGTAGAGTATTTTCTTTTATATGTAAACAACTTGCTCTCTTGTTTCACATTAAATTGACCATTTACAAAGTCAATGTGTTTGCTTTTGTAAGTATGTATTACATATATTGAGACTGTGCTAAATAAGTAAAAGGAGTTAAACTGATCTATTCTCTCCCAAAGAGATTCTGCTATTAATTCAACCATGTTTCCACAAAATTCATATGCTGAAGCTCTAACCCCCTAATGTGACTGTACTTGGATATAAGCTTTTTAAGTAGCAATTAAAGTTACATGAAATCACAAGCATAGAGTCCTAATCCAATAGGATTGATGGGTTTATAAGAAGAGAATGCTCCCTCTGTCTGTCTGTCTCTGTCTCTGTCTCTCTCTCTCTTAATGTGCCTGCACTGAGGAAAGGCCAGTCTCACATAGTGAGAATTTGGCTGTCTGAAGTCAGAAAGAGAGCATTCACCAATTATGCTAGTATCCAGGTCCTGGACTTTCATCTCCCAGAACTTTGAGAAAAGAAATTTCTGTCTTTATGCTTCCCAGTCTCTGGCATTTCATTATGGCTGCTCAAAGTGCCTAGCACAGATTCTATATTTCAGAAAAGTGAAAAGTGAAAGTGAAGTTGCTCAGTCGTGTCCGACTCTTTGCGACCCTGTGGACTGTGGCCTACCAGGCTTCTCTGTCCATGGGATTCTCTAGGCAAGAATCTCAGAAAATATGGTTAAATGAAAAAACTGAGAAGAAGCATTGCAACAGAACCTGAGGAACATCAACATTGTGAATATGCTTTTGTCTCCATTTGCCTTTTTTACTTCTCCTATTATGTCTGAGCATGTCTTTGGTTTTTTAATCCTTGATGAAATTTTAAAGATTCTCATATCTATATATACCAACCTTTGTGTGTTAAGAATATCAACTCTATGTTTTGTCAATCATCGTTGATTTTTCATGATATGCAAATTGACCTTTATAGATGTGAATCACTCAGCCATGCAATATTATCAGTCTCTAAATTGTAGTAGAATTTTCTAATATGTTTTAATATCTCTAATATTATTTTTAATATCTAATATCTCTTTCATACTTAACAAGATTCTACTTTGTGTATACTTTCCTGCACATATAAAAGCTTTATGAGAGATAAATGTTGGACTATTTTCTCATTTCTCACTGCACTTCTCAGCAGTGGAAAGATGAGGTTGCTGCCTAGCAACACTCTTCCTTATATACTCTGAGTTGCTTAGCAGCAAACCATCAATAAAATGTTACCTTGAATTGGTGAAATTTTTCTCTTCCTTAAGTAGAGATATGTCAGTCAGTCAGTCAGTTCCGTCGCTCAATCGTGTCCAACTCTTTGCCACCCCATGAATTGCAGCACGCCAGGCCTCCCTGTTCATCACCAACTTCTGGAGTTCACTCAGACTCACGTCCATTGAGTCAGTGATGCCATCCAGCCATCTCATCCTCTGTCGTCCCCTTCTCCTCCTGCCACCAATCCCTCCCAGCATCAGAGTCTTTTCCAGTGAGTCAGCTCTTCACATGAGGTGGCCAAAGTATTGGAGTTTCAGCTTCAGCATCATCCCTCCAAAGAAATCCCAGGGAAATGTGTGGCTACCCAAATCCAGCTTCCTTAAAGGCTGGATTATGGAATCTGGACAGGGCAGCAAATTTATACCCTAGTACTTTAGTCTCCTATATTCAAAAGGCTGTCTCCTCAAACAAATTTTATGGACCTACCAGAGGTTGGAGGTCCAGACTTAGTGAATGTGACTTAGTGAATAAAGAAACTCATATGTTATTAGTTTTAATATACAATGGATTTCTGGGAGCTAGCATATATATTTAAACCAGAGGGGAGGAAAAATTTTATAGGTTTGCCATAGATTTTTTGCCATAGGTTTAGCAAATGTGTGATGTTTCATCATGTACTTTTTTTTTTTCAAAAAACAATTTATTACAATGATAAAAAGTCCAATAATAATGCATCATTTGGCAAGACTTGAGACACACATGTTTAATTTAAATTCAACAGTGTATATCCTTGTTGTTCTTCCGTTAATTTCAATATATTTATGGTAGTTTTTTGGCCTAATTTGCACTGGAAATGTTGTCAAAAAAATCAAGTTTTTAACATGTTGATTAGTATATTGCCTCCTCAAATATAGCAGTGGGCTTTTCTTATGTGTATTTTAATATGAACCTAAATAAATGGAGAATAGTGTCTTAAAGGGAAGTGTTTTCTAAATGAAAAGAGGAACCTAGGATAAGTGACCTTGTAGAATGGATGCTTGACTACATTTATCCTTTTTCTCTTTAAAGCTTATCTTAAATGAGAAAATATTATTAAAACTAAAGAGTGGGCAAAAAATGCAAAATCTAGTCAATAGCTAAGAAAACTGTTTAAAAAGAATATGAGGTACATAGAACAGGCAAATTCATAGAGACAGAAAGCAAAATGGTGGTCACCAGTGGGTGAGGGGAGTGGAAGATGGAGAGTTATTGCAACTAGTATAAAGTTTTAGTTTGGGAAGATGAGAAAAGTTCTGGACATAAATGGTGTCAATGGTTACACAACAATGTGAATGTACTTAATGGCACTAAAATGTACACTTAAAAATGAATAAAAGGATATGTTTCATTTTTTATATTTTGCTGCAATAAAATGTTAAAAGAAATGAATAAAATGTAAAACTGCATATATTATTAAACCAAATTAACATATAAAAGATTATTATTTTTCTAAATATGAACAGAGGGACAAAAGCAAGAAGAATTACAATCCCACAGTGGCTATAACAAAAACCACATCACAGAAAGTTAATCAGAGGATTAAGTTAATTGAGGATTATGAAGGGACAAAATAAAACCCCAGAAAAACAATTAAATGAAATAGAGATAGGCAACCTTCCAGAAAAGGAATTCAAAATAATGATAGTGAAGATGAATCAGAATGTTGGTAAAAAAAAATGGAGAAGGTGCAAGAAGTGTTTACCAAAGACTTAGAAGAACTAAAAAACAAATAAACAGAGATGAACAATACAGTAGAAGGAATCCGTAGCAGAATATCTGAGGCAGAAGAATAGATACTTGACCTGGAAGATAGAATGGGGAAAATCACTGCTGTAGAACCAAATATAGAACAAAGAATGAAAGAAAAGTGAGCACAGCCTAAGAGACCTCTGGGACAATGTTAAACACTTCAATATTTGCATTATAGGAGTTCCAGAAGGAGAAAAGAGAGAGAAAGGACCTGAGAAAATATATGAAGAGTTAATAGGTGAAAACTTATCTAACATGGGAAGGGAAATAGTCTATCAAGTCCAGGAAGCAGAGAGTTCCAGGCAGAATAAACCCAAGGAGGAACACCCCAAGACACATAGTAATCAAACTGATAGAAATTGAAGACAAAGATAAAACATTCAAGGCAACAATGGAAAAACAACAACATACAAGGAAACTCCCATAAGGTTATCAGCCAATTCTCAACAGAAACTGTATAAGACAGAAGGGAAAGATACGATATATTTAAAGTGATGACAGGAAAAAACCTACAACCAAGAATACTCTACTCAGCAAGCCTCTCCTTCAGACATGATGGAGAAATCAAAAGCTTTCCAGAGAAGCAAAAGTTAAGAGAATTCAGCACCACCAAACTGGAATGGGTTGCCATGCTTTCCTCCAGTGGATCTTCCCAACCCAGGGATCAACCTTGTGTCTCCTGCGTCTCTTGCATTGCAAGTGGATTCTTTACTATTGAGCCAACATGGAAGATCAATAGGATCATACATATCTATAATTACCTTAAATGTAAATGGATTAAATGCACCAAGCAAAAGATAGACTGGCCGGGCAGATGAAAACATGTACATGTATGCACTTCCACTTACCACATCACTCTACTTAACTTCTCAAAATAGTGAATGAAAGTCGCTCGGTCGTGTCTGATTCTTTGCGACCCCTATGGACCATACAGTCCATGGAATCTCCAGGCCAGAATACTGAAGTCATAGCCATTCCCTTCTCCAGGGGATCTTCCCAACCCAGGGATAGAACCCAGGTATCCCACCTTGCAGACAGATTCTTTACCAGCTGAGCAGCAGGGAAGCCCAAGAATATGGGAGTGGGTAGCCTATCTCTTCTCTAGCAGATCTTCCTGATCCAGGAGTTGAACTGGGGTCTCCTGCATTGCAGGCAAATTCTTTACCAACTGAACAATCAAGGGAAGCCCTCCCCAAATTATATGTAATTATTTTATATTGTTAGGTTAATCATGTTACCATTATGGCTTGCAGTTGTAATTACTACTTATTTTTTAGCTATTGATTGTGAAAACTGATAAACACCTTTTAAAATTGTGGAAAATTGATTAATTTACAAACAGAAAATATCTAGATCTCATAATGACTTTAAATTATATTATTAAAAGAATAGCCTTATAAGTTACAAACATTATTATATTCCTCAGATAAAGCACTAGAGGCATTCATAAGTAAAGTCACTTTCCTACATCACAGGATGAAGAAGTAGCAGAGCCCAGATACTAACTTTAGAGTTTACATTCTTAACCATTGTGCTTCACTACTCTTACAGATATAGTTTCTTTCTTCTAAGAACTTAATATGTGTCAGATACTTTTAAAAATATTTTATGTTTTATATTATTCAGTAAAAGACTAGATTACTAATTACCAACAATAACAACTGTTATATAAATATCTCAAACCATCAATCCTCATGCATGTATTAGGAGGATTAAATAACACTATGCATGTTAAAGTATTAACTTGTTTTCTGATATATAGTAGACAGTAAATATATACTATTATTAATACTGTCTTTAGTTGTGTAGTCTGAGTCATTTTTTATGAACTATCCTTTTGGTCATATCTTAATATCATTGTCAGTAGTTCAGAAAATAACATTGTTTGAATTCTATGAATATTATTTTTTCATATATATCCTCTCTTTGTTCTCGGTTTATCTTTCACCTTTCCTACATCAATTCAGTACAGTTGCTCAGTTGTTTCGGACTCTGTGACTCCATGGTTGTGCTAGGCTTCCCTGTCCATAACCAGCTCCTGGAGCTTGCTCAAACTCATATACATATATATATATATATATATATATATATATATATATATATATGTGTGTGTGTGTGTGCCTTTCCTATATACTTATATATAATTTCATACTAAGTAAGCAGCATAGTTGCTCTCTACTTGTAAGCTGTTAGGTTATAAAGATAAGAGGTTTATCTATGTAGGACACAAACAACTTTAAGTCAAAGTTAGGAAAAATAATACTAATTCATCAGCATACTAAAAAGGTGAATTATGATTTGTGTTCCTACTTTAGATGTGAGAGGAGGAATGCCTTTATTTTAATAAGTTAGCTTTTAGTTTGAAAGTAGAAATTATTAGACTTATATTCCTGCAGAAAATTCTCAAGAGAATGAAACTAAAAGAGGAACTAAAAGTATGGTCATTTCACCAATATCACTATATATATATGCTTTGAAAAAAATTATATTAGTCCAGTTCTCACCATAAAAACACTACAAGACTTATAGGATGAATAGGTGTATAAGCTTATGCTTCAAAACAATGGAACAGAAGCTGTGACCAAAACAACAGAAATACATACCCACATATGTACAAGGGTAAATACTCCCACACCTAGAATCCCATTCCATCCATCTTTTGAATGACATTCCTCAATCTAGCCTATGCATTCTTTAGATTGTTGCTCTCTTTTGAAGTCATCTTGAGTTGTTCACACACACAAACAACTTTTTTAAAGGCTTGAACTGATGAGTTTGATGGTTTTATTTCCCATCTTATAGCATGCTATGCTATGCTAAGTCACTTCAGTCGTGTCCGACTCTGTGCGACCCCATAGACGGCAGCCCACCAGGCTCCCCCGTCCCTGGGATTCTCCAGGCAAGAACACTGGAGTGGGTTGCCATTTCCTTCTCCAATGCACGAAAGTGAAAAGTGAAAGTGAAGTCGCTCAGTCGTGTCCGTCTCTTAGCGACCCCATGGATTGCAGCCTAACAGGCTCCTCCATCCATGGCATTTTCCAAGCAAGAGTACTGGAGTAGGGTGCCATTGCCTTCTCTGTCTTATAGCATAGACAATTCAATATCTTACTCAGAAAGAATAACTTTTCAAATGAAATCAAATGAGAGAAACTAAAAGACAAAGAGATTTTTGTTTTGGTTCAGCACCAGACCTAAGCTTTATCTAAGAATGCAAAACTTAAAAGCACAGTATTTTTGTTTTTGCTTTCCTCTTTTGTGTGGTATAAAATATTGATATGATTTGGTGAAAAATGGTTTTCTCTTCAGAATCTAAAACACAGTAAAATTTCAACAGCTGCTGTCAATATTTTGAAGAAGATATATGCATGTTTATGTAGATTTTCTATAATGTGTTCTTCAGGTTTAATACATTTATGGGCAACTTTGCTATTTATGTTACTGTAGGTTCTTTTGAGCATGAATCTATGCTCTTATGGTTTTATTATACTTCATTATAATTTTTTTTTGTGTGTACATAGTTTGAAAGGTTCTCAATTTTGTGAAATGTCAGGGCACAAGATAGAAATGACTCAACATGTTTTTAAAATATAATCAGATTTAGAATGACATGATCATGTAGATGTGGTTGAAAAGTTTAGGGGTTTTCTAGCTTAATCATTGTCAGTCATATTTTGGTTCTAATGCTACTTATTTATATAAACCTTCAATCACCAACTTTATTGCAGTTGCTTCTAACCTGGCACTGTGCATTACATTGTAGCTTGTTTTCTGACTAAAGAAAATATTCAATAATTTATATGATTTTATTACCTTGCATATATTTATTTTTCCCAATATAATGTGAACTCCACATATAAGGTCTTGTTTCTGTTTTTGACTACTGCATTTTGATCTAGAAATGGATCTACCAGTAGGGCTCAGAAATATAAAGTCTATGAATGAATAGGTAAATGAGTAAATAAGTAGTATCACTATCATTTTCTTATAATATTAAGTATTGAAATTACACAAACCAGAGAGAGAAAAAAAATAATCTCGTAAACACTGATTATGCAAATTAATTTCTACTTGAGTTTCATTGTTCAAATATAATTATCTGAGCTAATATTGTCAGCTACACATTGGCACTTGCCATGGGTGCTTGTCATCTACCTCTACAAGGACTACATCATGTGCTGCTGCAGCTGCTGACCTCAAACACCCTCTGAAGGAACTCAGGATGGAGAGCAGAAATGAATCACTCTGTGCTCTGGAAAAATTGACAGGACAGGTCTTCAGACAGTTAGAGCTATCTGAGGTGTTGTCTCCTGGGCTGCAGTCCTCATTTTACACCAAAGTGAAAGTGAAAGTTGCTCATCTGTGTCCTACTGTTTGTGACCCCATGGGCTATACAGTCCATGAAATTCTCCAGGCCAGAATACTAGAGTGGGTAGCCTTTCCCCTCTCCATGGCATATCACACCAAATAAAATGTAATTTGCAAGTCTCACATTGTGCATTTTTTTTAAGTCAACAATATTTTTTAAGTCAACAGTATTCTTGCCTGGAGAAACCCATGGACAGAGGAGCCAGGTGGGCTACAGTCCACAGGGACACAAAGAATCAGACACAACTAAAATGACCTACCATGCACACTCTGAATCTTGAGGGCTTCTAAACTTCTCAATGCCTGGACTACATGACAGTACAATTAATCACAATCTTGAACAAATAATGATATCCAGGGATGACTATGCTTTAAAGTTTCTTGTGTAATTTCCACATGGAATCAAGGTTGGGAAGCATCAATTCAGTTTGTTCTGTACACTCTTGGTACTTACTCTAAGTGGGATCCATAGACCAGCTGAGTCAACATCACCTGGGTGTATGTTAGAAATGTGGAATCTCGGGCCCCAGAACTTCTGTACTAGAATCTACAATTAAAAAAAAATATTCTCAGGGATCACATATACACATTAAGGTTAGAGAAGGCTGCTGTTCAGTCAGGGCTGAGAACCAGATGAGATCTGCAGTAGAGGATACCCCTGGGCCTTAGATTAGTGACTTCTAGCCACGTGGATGACAGACTTGGGCTCTGCCATATTTTGAGAGCGCATTGTTAGATGGTAATGAACCCCCACGGTTGAGAACTGCTGACTTCGATTAAACAGCTGACAGCTCTCACCCTACAGACAGATAACTCCATGAGAGCAAGGGCAAGGGAATAGTGAGAAGAGGATTTCAACAAGTCATTTAAACAGACTGAGTTCATGTAGAAGCCGCTGGATTAAATGTCTGCATCACACAGAATAGGGCTTAGAGATGGAACACAACATCAAGTTTTACAAAGATAAAAATAAATTTTTGGAAGCCTGAGTCTGTGACTGTAAAAATTACTCTGCATATAAAATGTTATTACAGTGCTGACACTCAATGGTAATTATTTTAAAGAAGCTAATATATGACCACTAACCCTAACCTAGACAGCATATAAAAAAAGCAGACATTACTTTGTTAACAAAGGTCCATCTAGTCAAGGCTATGGTTTTTCCAGTAGTCTAAAGGAAATCAGTCCTGGGTGTTCATTGGACGGACTTATGTTGAAGATGAAACTCCAATGTTTTGGCTGCCTTATTTGAAAAGACCCTGATGCTGGGAAAGATTGAAGGCAGGGGAAGAAGGGGATGACAGAGGATGAGATTGTTGGATGGCATCACTGACTCAATGGACATGAGTTTGGGTAAACTCCAGAAGTTGGTGATAGACAGGGAATCCTGGCATGCTGCAGTTCATGGGGTCACAAAGATTTGGACACGACTGAGCGACTGAACTGAACTGAACTGAACATTTAAAAAGAACCCCCCTTTTATAATCTAATGTCTCAAATGTAAAACCTATTTAATACAAAGGACTCTGAAAGATACGAAATCATAACATCCACTCAAGAAAATATCCCCTTAATAAGTCTTAAAATAGTCACATGTCTTTACAAATTCCCCCCTTTGATGGAGTCAAATAGCTTTGCTGTTATTTAGTTAAATATAGCTATTTCAAAAGCATGTAAAATGAAAGCCCCAAAGAGGATTATGGTACTTTGATATATCATACTGATTTTAACTATCTAATTAATTATTTCTTATGCAAACTTCCTTCACAAGTAAATTTGTTAAGTCTGACTTGTGAATTTTTGAAACTGGGTAAATTGATGCATTACTCATTGTTCTCTCTGTAATCACAGAAACTGCAATCAAATGTGGCATTCTTAAATCCAGTTGTCAAGGCTTATTCATGAGTAGGCCTTATGAAGAGTCAAAGTAGGCAGCCGAATATGTCATATGATTTGAAAGCACTGGGAAATTATTTTTACTTAAAATAAACTATCTTCCTCATTATCTTTCTCTGTGTATGAAATTTCATCTTTAGAAATCTCTTGGGGTTTTAACTTTAGTTTTTACTCAATTCTTTGAAGTTTGACTCTTCTCTTTTACAAATGCTTTCTAAGAGCTCATCTGGAGATTCAGGAAGGACATCCCTTCTTACATCCACCTAAGGAACTACTTTTCTATTTCAGGGAAGTCTTTCTTGTCATGGAATTTAAGTATGAAACATAAAGAGGACAAAGAGGTGGTCCTTGAAGCTGGCCATATTGGCAAGATCATATCTGGGAGCAAAGGAAAGTCACTCATGTAGTAGCCAGAGAACAATTACATGTTCTCAGGAGGTTAGATGACCAACATAAAGGCCAAGAGAAACAAGGTAAGGAGGAGGAGAATCTAAGCTGTAAGGTATTTTAATTTTGCATTTTAGATAATATTCAGCCCTTTGAAGTCAAGCCCTCCATCCTACCAGGGAACTGATGATAGAATAGATTATTATTTTCTTAGAGAAACACAGATATTTCTTTTTCAATTAATTTATTTTTAATTGGAGGATAATTACTTTATGATGTTATATTGGTTTCTGCCATACATCAACATGAATCAACCATATATATACATATGTCCCATCACTCTTGAACCTCCCTTCCACCTCCCAGTCCATCCCATGGCTCTACATTGTCACAGAGCACTAGGTTGAGCTCCCTGCATCATACAGCAAATTCCCACTGGCTATCTATTTTACATATGGTAATGTATAGGTTTTAGTGCTACTCTCTCAGTTTGCCCCACCCTCTCCTTCCCATACTGTGTCCACAAGTCTGTTCTCTACACCTGAGTCTCTACTGCTGCCCTACAAAATAGGTTCATCAGTATAAATTTTCTAGATTTCACACATGTGCATTAATATATGATACTTGTTTTTCTCTCTCACTTACTTCATTCTGTGTAATAGGCTCTAGGTTCACCTACCTCTTTAGAACTGGCTCAAATGCATTTCCTTTTATGGTTGAGTAATAGTCCAATGTATATATGTACAACAACTTTATTCATTCATCTGTCAATGGATACTAGGTTGCTTCCATGTCCTGGCTATTGTAAACCATGCTGCAATGAACACTGGGGTACATGTGTATTTCAAAGTTGTGGTTTTCTCAAGGTTTATGCCCAAGAGTGGGATTTTTGGGTCACAAGGTAGGTTTATTCCTAGTTTTCCAAAGAATCTCCATATTGTTCTCCATAGTGCCTGTATCAATTTACATTCCCACGAATAGTACAAGAAAGTTCCCTTTTCTCCACATCCTCTCCAGGCTTTGTTTGTAGATTTTTTTTTATGATGGCCAGTCTAACTGATGTGAGGTGATATCTTATTGTGTTTTGATTTCCATTTAGAGAATCACAAATATTTCTTGATGAGAATTGTACCCACATTTTCTGACAATTGTTTCTTTTTCTACTATGCACAATTGTTTAATTTCTGGGAATCAGGAAAATGAAAAACTACATTTGTGGTTTAATTATTCTTTTCTATGCATATGTGTTCTTATTTTGTTGTTGATGTGTTTTGTAATACTTGTTTTGAATGGATTACCAGTTAGAATGAAGCTATGTATTTGTAAGCAAAAAGACATAAAGAAACAAAACCTCATTCTCTTATATAGTCATTGTTTGTTTCGCCTCCCAGTTTTGAGTAATAAGGTTTTCAATTGCCAATATTTCCCATTTCCTTTCTTTTATTTTACACTTAGCAATCAATACTCTTTGACATACCATATGTTTTGCTTTGTGTTTTATCTATTGTCCATCCCCTGTAGTCTTTACATGAATTTAGTTTTACAAATGTACAGATTTTTACTGATTTTATTCATTGCTGTGTTCCCAGTGCCCCCAACAGTTTGACACATATTCAACTTTTGACAATATTTTCTGAATGAATAAGTAAATAGATGAAACTTGAGATGAAAACCACAATTTTCATTAAACTAAAATGTTAACAGTAACACCCCTTAACTAATGCATACTCTTTCTAATTCCAGACATAATCAATCCACAGGGCAAATGCAAAAGTTTTAAATAGGTAGTGACAAATGAATCAAGGAGAACCCATAGTACACAGTCATTTTATAGAAAAGCAAAACTCTTTCTCTCTCTCTCTCTCTCTTTTTTTTTTTTTTAGTGGCTTGTTATCCTACAGTCCACATGTACTTTTAAAGTGAGTACTACTTTTTGACTTCTAAAGTTGCATTGTAGGTGATTGCTAGTTTTGTGGGATTTATTTCTGTTTCTTCTTTTCTTTTCAGAATTTCCTAATGAATAAAAGATAAAAATATAAAGAGACTGACTTCAGTCAAACTTCATGTATTATTCAATGATTTTCTGTGTATATGTAGCACCTAGATGTTCTTTAATTAGCTATCTTGGACAGAAAAATATAGTTTAGAATGTTATGAAACCATAGCATCCAGAGAACAATTAAAGGTAAGTGTAGTGCTAGATTGGTGAAAGGTGAAATTTTTTTGATGTTATTGTCATTTTTTATAGTGTGTATTATTTCTCTATAAGATAAAAATTTGTCAATAACCAGTTTTGACACAAACATAATTAAATATCTTTATTCTCTATATGTCTTGAAAAAATAGTCAAGAGAATTCAAGAGAATATTAAATAATTTATTGATTGTCTGATACACTGGGTGATCACTGAGATCACAATCAATATTTTTAATCTACCTGTAATGATAAAGTTCACTGTTTATTATAAGGCTATATAAACATAGTTTTCATTTTCTAAACTTACTAGAGAGAGCTCTCTTACCAAAACTCTGCATCACTGTTTTAATTTTTATTTTGGTTCACTGCTTAGCATCTTTGCTTTAATCAACATAATGCTTTCTAATTCATTGCCTCTATATGTAATATTTTCCTCATATTTTCATGTGAAGAATGTGCCTTAAAATGTAATTTTATTAAACATGGGTTCACATAGCTTCAGCATTAGAAAAGCTGGGAATTTTCTTGCAGTGTATTGGTTAGGACTCTATACTTTCACTGCAAGTGCCCAGGTTCAATCCCTGATCAGGAACTAGGATCCCACAAGCCCCACACTATGGAAAAAAAAAAAATTGTTCAGGCAATTTAGTCTAGAACATAAATTAGTCCGACATGAATTAGATATTTAAGACTAAAATTCTGGTTTCAAGAAGGCCTGTATCTCCAACAGCCTTAATCTTAGGGTAGAATACGATACTACAACTAGAAAAAAACAAAACTCCAGACTATGAGAGAAGCAGTTATAGACAGGCTGTAACTTAGACAGACAGATCTTTGCAACATGAAGAAATAAGACTTCAGGTAGCTGTACGAGATAGAAAAGAAGCAGAAGGTCATTATCCAGACACTTGAGGCAATTTATTATAGGCGTAAATTACTTCTATAACTAAAAAGGACTATGTTACTAATCAATTTTACAGTAAGTCTCTCTCATCATTAATTTTTTAAATTATGGCCATATTTTTTTTCTTTTAGGTTAGCCTGGAAATTTCATAGTTTAGAAAGTTTTCTATTAGTGAATTCAATAGAGAAATCAAGCTATGTTGACTTTGAAAAGTGAAAAGTGAAAAGTGAAAGTTAGTCACACAGTTGTGTCTGACTCTTTGCAATTCCATGGACTGCAGCCTGTCCCGTTCTGCTGTCCATGGAATTCTTCAGGCAAGAGTAATGGAGTGAGTTGCCATTTTGCTTCTCCAGGGGATCTTCCTGACCTAGGGATTGAGCCCAGGTCTCCCACATTGCAGGCAGATTCCTTGCCAGCTGAAACACAAAGGAAGCCCATGTTGACTTTAATTAATAAAAAAGTAATAAAAGTAAGTAATGAATTATTTTTCTCTCTTTTACCCCCTTTTTTCCTTCAAATATCAAGCAATGTTTATTAAACACAAAATATATACTAAAATTCAGCCTGTTACCAAAGTTATAAATCCAAATAAGGCAAAAATTTCTGACCTCAATGAGGTTGTAGGGGAGAATCTGGAAATGTGCAAATAAAAAGATGTCATTCCTCCCTGTCTAAATCAAATAGACATTTATGAGAGTCTTGCTATAAAAGAAGGTGCTGAGATAAATTCCCTTGATTTTTTTTCTGTACTACACTTACTACTTATTGACTATGCCAAAGCCTTTGACTGTATGGATCACAATAAAATATGGAAAATCCTGAAAGAGATGGGAATACCAGAGCACCTGATCTGCCTCTTGAGAAACCTATATGTAGGTCAGGAAGCAACATTTAGAACTGGACATGGAACAGACTGGTTCCAAATAGGATAAGAAGTACATCAAGGCTGTATATTGTCACCCTGCTTATTTAACCTATATGCAGAGTACATCATAAGAAACGCTGGGCTGGAAGAAGCACAAGATGGAATCAAGATTGCCGGAAGAAATATCAATAACCTCAGATATGCGATGACAACACCCTTATGGCAGAAAGTGAGGAGGAACTAAAAAGCCTCTTGATGAAAGTGAAAGTGGAGAGTGAAAAAGTTATCTCAAAGCTCAACATTCAGAAGACGAAGATCATGGCATCCAGTCTCATCACTTCATGGGAAATAGATGGGGAAACGGTGGAAACAGTGTCAGACTTTATTTTTGGGGGCTCCAAAACCACTGCAGATGGTGACTACAGCCATGAAATTAAAAGACGCTTAGTCCTTGGAAGGAAAGTTATGACCAACCTAGATAGCATATTGCAAAGCAGAGACATTACTTTGCCAACAAAGGTTCATCGAGGCTATGGTTCTTCCTGTGGTCATGTATGGATGTGAGAGTTGGACTGTGAAGAAAGCTGAGTGCTGAAGAATTGATGCTTTTGAACTGTGGTGTTGGAGAAGACTCTTGAGAGTCCCTTGGACTGTAAGGAAATCTGGCCAGTCCATTCTGAAGGAGATCAGCCCTGGGATTTCTTTGGAAGGAATGATGTTGAAGCTGAAACTCCAGTACTTTGGCCACGTCATGTGAAGAGTTGACTCACTGGAAAAGACTGATGTTGGGAGGGATTGGGGGCAGGAGGCAAAGGGGACGACAGAGGATGAGATGGCTGGATAACATCACTGTCTCGATGGACATGAGTCTGAGTGAAGTCCGGGAGTTGGTGATGGACAGGGAGGCCTGGCGTGCTGTGATTCATGGGGTCGCAAAGAGTTGGACATGACTGAGCAACTGAACTGACTGACTGACTGACACTTACGACAATATTTAGCACATTGAAGTGGCTCAAAATAATTTATTGCATTACCATTTTGTGTATTTTATATGTGAACTTTCTGCATGAGACTCTCCCATACAAATATCCCCTTGTTAGTGTCAATGTGGTAGCAACTTTTTCTGTAGGTTTACTGTCGATTGGAAGATTGTCTAAGAATACCTAAAAATTAATCAGTGCATCATAGAGAAATCAGACATCTATTCTTCTTTTTCCCTTTATATGTCTATGTATTTCTCTCTCTTAAAAATACATATCTGTAATAGGGGCACAGATCACAATTTATAGATGTAAGTGGGAAAAATGAAGAAATAAGTCTTCAATATATCTCAAAAAAGAGTATCATTCATTTATGAATGATATTCATCCATATTATAGAATTTTGAATATTAATTTAATTATTATAGAATTTTAAAATGTGCATTTCAGGCAGAAATAATGATTTCTAAACTAAGCACAAACTATATGATTGATAGTGGTCTGCTCTTTACTCATTACTAGACTATAGGCTCTATGAAAGGAATGACTTCTCCAAATTGTTCATTGATATATTTCTAGCACATAGCACAAAAATTTTTTATAATGCATGTTAGCTACTCAATGACTATGTCTTTTATAAATAATTTCCAAAATTTGTCTTTTTAAAAAAGATTTTGTGGGAAAGCAGATAATATTCTTTTTTAAGCTTGTTTTAGATCGGGCCTCAAGCAACTTTCCTACACAGATCAATTCCCTTGGTAAATGCTCCAGTAATGCCTCATAGTATCTTAACGTGGCAATTACAACATTGCTGTATTTGCTAGGTATTAAGTAGCTTTATTATTTTACCTTCTGTCTTGTCTTATAAACTATAAGGTCCATAAAGATAGAATACAAAATTTATCAGTTTGTCTCTGCTAAATATAATTTTCCCAGATGCAATATTAATAACTCAGAAAATTTTAATTAAATTAGTTAAGAAATTACTGTGCTCACTAATAGAAACCTCAGTCAATTTCACAATGTTTTTGGTAATATTGCTACACTATATTAGAAGTGTAAAATTATAGGTTTTATGTGATGCCTTGCTCCCTTCTCAAAATCTAAAAGTCGTAAAGCTCGTTAATCTGCAATTAAGTTAATTTACTTAATTCTAATTTTGCATATATCAGATTACCAGCCTTTTATATGTTTTCTTAAATTAAATTTATATTTTAAAAGCTATTATTAGTTATCAAAATAGGGTATACTAATTTTAGGGAAGAAATCATATAGCTAAAGATAAAGGAATAACTCTTAATTAGTTTTCTATAAAACTTTAAACTCATTGTCCTCTCAACTAGAATTATATTGCCTTTCAACAGTTGAAAATATGAAGAGCAAGGTAACCTTTATGAAAAGAGAAGAGAAATGTCATCTTTATTGCCAATAGGGCACAAAAACATGGCAGATATTTTATTGGTCATATTTAGAAAACTGATGACAAAGGTGTCCTGTCAGTGAATGATAATTGTTGAATATCCATGTAAGTGTTAGAATTTTACTGTTTCTATGCAAAGATGCGAGATGAGTACTGAGTGCTTCTTTTTCCTCTTAGCTTCTCATTCAAATTTCTCTTTCTTAGCACCTCCTCTCATGTGACCTCCATGAGTGTCCTTGTCATTGGCGATTCCTTTTCGTGGTATACTGCCCCTTGTTTCAGCACCCCACAGAATTGTTATCTCCCCTGACCTATGATCCAAAGTATTTATTCCAAGTTCCACATTCAGTGCTCCATATTCTAGTTTATTTTCTCAGCTATTGTCATGAAACATAGTAGTCTAATAAACTAAGTCACAGACAGCTGATGAGGTGTTTTATTATCTTGTGCCTTTGTATACTTATTTTAACATTAAATGTGTAGAGATGTCAATAGCTTAACTCAATTTAGTGTAGCAATGATCAGACAAATATAGAAGCATTTTGTAGGTGGATTTAAGGCATACTAGGCTGAACAGAATTCTGTGTTCTAGTTGCCTACACTATTTTTATACATCATTTGATTTATTGTAAAAATATCATTCAGTAGTTGCACTTATTAATCCTTTGAGCAAGTATATAGACTTTTTTAAAAAGTCATCTTCTGCCATCATTTTAGGAATAAAAATAATGATAGCTGTGTTTAAAATGACTATTCTAAGTCATGTTGCAGTTATCGCCAATACTGCAATGATAGTGCCAAGCTTATGAAAAAAACATTGCTGTTATGATGTAAAGATGTCCTTTATATGTAAGGCCTTTTAGAAGTGTACCCAGAAATTCCTTCTTAGCACACGGGAACCATAATCACCATTAACACTGAAACACAACTTATGTCTCCTGGAAAAGAACTTGCAATATTGTCAATGTTTGAATGAAAACTACAACTCCCCCCTCCCCCTCACCGCCTGCTAGCAGAAAGTACTGAGAAAATGATCCCTAGTATATAAATCTTTTTTCAGGCAACATAGAAGGAAAAAAAATGATAATAATCAATCAATTGCCCAAGGAAATATAATAATCAGAAACCAATCAGCAAGTTAACTGCTCTGGGGCGGTGATTGAGGTTCTAATGATACACAGTCAGAAAAGCAGGCTTATAGGTAAGTAACCTTCATTTTTCCAAAGGCAATGCACACCATCTATTATAATGTCATGATTCCATAGCTGGAGGCTTAGAGAGCTCTTAACTTGTAAATAGATTTTAGATGATGGTTAACACCAAATGACTTCATTCTTGAGGCAGATTACAGATAGCAATTTTTAAGGAAGGTTTGATGGTGAAACTATCTAGTTGCCTTGTAATTTTCTACTGTTGTAACATCTTGACCCTAAGAAAAAATGTTGAAGTATTGCTGTTTGACCCTTTTCTTACTGCTGAATTTCTGCTGCTGTTTTTAGAGTAGCAGCATCTTCTCAAATGTCTAAGGTTTACATAATCCATCTAAATGATTTTCTACATTAACTTTCAGAGACTGTTTTAAAACAGACTATATATAACTAGTAAGGAATAAACTAGAGTTGCTCTCTCAGATAATGGTATTTTAACAGAAACCAAAGTCTTATTCCAAAGACCACTTTAATTAGAACTTTAAGCCTTAGAATAAATAAGATTATTTGGGGATATATTTCTCAAGGTAGAATTATTCTGTTTTTTCCTATAGAGATAAATTGATGGATTTACATCAGTATTTCTGTAAGATATTATTAATACATATACATGATAAAAATGTTTAGGAAACACTGCCTGATAGTATCTCCCTTGTAGTATCTTCTGTGTACTTCAGTATACTCAATTATCTAGAGTTTACAAAATATATTCTTGTTTGATACAGCTTTCCTAACTAAGTATGACCATGAAATTGTTTCAATGAAATTCATATAACTTTCTATGAAACACTGTAACAATACTGATCTAGAAAAGGACATTGATTATATTTAAGCCAACATATTTTTCTAAGGAATGAAGGCATGGTAAGATGTATTAAGATTTTTTAAAAAATGTATAGAGTTAATTAACATTAGATATAAAATGATGTCATGTTGCCATGTTAAATTATTTTATATGTTCATAATAGCTACTCCCATATTTATATCCTACCCACAATATTTTACAGTACATACAGCTCATGGAAAACAACATATTATGATCAGAGTATAATCTTTCTATGTCTGAAATATTAATATCACAGTGATGTGAGTCACAGGACAGCAGAAAGGGGATTACAGATATTACAGATTCAAAGTGCTCTCACAGGTGAGAAAGAACATTGAAATTTCAGAGGAGTATGGATGGCTCAATACAGATGGAGGCTACCATGTCTGCTGATCTAATGTGTAGTACAGAAGGGAGAAAAAGACAAAAAAAGAGGCAATGGTCAGAACATGAAATGCTTTGCCTGCAAAGGCAAAGACTTAGAATATGACATATAATCAATGAAAAGAAGGCTTTATATAGAGAGAATAATAGAAAAATAAAATGTTCATGGTTGGCATTTTTCTTCTGCAAATTAAGAGGGCTTTGTTGAAGCCCATGGATAATATATATTCTTATAACTTGGATGATCTATTTTATTGAATAGAAGAATGTTACTGAGAAACTGGCACCGCTCTTTAATAATGAAAGCTAATATTAATATCTAGAGATATGTTAGAACAAACAGCAACAGAAGCAGCCTTATCATTCATTCTTCTCATTTGTGTTTTGCCTTAGAATTTGCCCTGTAGGTGCACATGTGAGATCTCAGAGCATGCTCACTTTTAGAGAAAGCAAGGAAAGTTCAGAGGCTTCAGGTTACTTTCTCAGTCTTGCACTGAGGAAGAGCTGGAGATGCAAGAAGATTCCTCTCAATGTAACACTTGTTAAGCAACCACTGAGTATCAGGTACCGTGCTGGACATATGAAGTTGTTGTTGCTGTTGTTCAGTCGCCAAGTTGTTTCTGTTTTTGTGACCCCATGAAGTGCAGCATGCCAGGCTTCCCTGTCGTTCACTATCTCCCTGAGTTTGCTCCAACTATGTCCATTGAGTCGGTGATGCCATCCAATCATCTCATTCTCTGTCACCTCCTTTCCCACTTCCCCTCAATCTTTCCTAGCAACAGGGTTTATTCCATTGAGTTGACTCTTCCCATCAGGTGGCCAAAGAATTGAAGTTTGAGCTTCAGCATCAGCCCTTCCAATGAATATTCAGGACTGATTTCCTTTAGGATCCACTGGTTTGATCTCTTTGATGTCTGCGGGACTCTCGAGAGTCTTCTCCAGCACCACAGCCTGAAAGCATCAATTCTTTGCCATTCAGCCTTTTTTATGGTCCAACTCTCACATTCATACATGGCTACTAGTAAAACCGTAGCTTTGACTATAAGGACGTTTGTTAGCAAAGTGATGTCTCTGCCTTTTAATATGTTGTCTAGGTGTGTCATAGCTTCTCTTCCAAGGAACAAGTGCTTTTTTTTTTTATTATTATATGGCTGCAGTCACCATCCACAGTAATTTTGGAGCCCAAGAAAATGAAATCTGACACTTTTCCCCCACCTATTTGCCATTAACTAATGGGACAGGATGCCATGATCTCAGGTTTTTGAATGTTCAGTTCTAAACCAGTTTTTCACTCTCATCTTTCACTTCCATCAAGAGGATCATTTGTGTCTCTTCACTTTCTTCCATTAAAGTGGTATTATCTGCATATATGAAGTTGTTGATTCCAACTTGTGAGTAATTCAGTCCAACATTACACATGATGTGCTTTGCATATCAGTTAAACAAGCAGGGTGACAGTATACAGCCTTAAAGTACTCCTTTTCCAATTTTGAATCTGTCCATTGTTCCATGTGCAGTTCTAAATATTGATTCTTGACTTGCATACGGGCTTCTCAGGAGGCAGGTAAAGTGGTCTGATATTCCCATCTCCTTAAGAATATTCCACAGTTTGTTGTGATCCACACAGTCAAAGGCTTTAGTTAGTCAATGCAGAAGAAGTAGATTTTTTCTGGAATTTTCCTGCTTTTTCTATTATCCAACAGATATCCATTTGATCTCTGGCTACTTTGCCTTTTCTAAATACAGCTGTACATCTGGAAGTTATCGGTTCATGTACTACTGAACCCTAGTTTGAAGGATTTTGATCATTATCTTGCTAGAATGTGAAATAAGTGCAATTGTACTATAATTTGAACATTTTTTGCATTGCCTTTCTTTGGGATGGGAATGAAAACTGACCAGTCCTATGGCCATTGTTGAGTATTCCTAATTTGCTGGCATGTTGAATGCAGTACATTAACACCATCATCTCTTAGGATTTGAAATAACTCAGCTGGAATTCTATCACCTCCACTAGGTTTGTTTGTAGTAATGCTTCTGAAGGCTCACTTGACTTCACACTCCAGGATGTCTGGCATTAGGTACGTGAGCACACATTTATGGTTATCTGAGTCACTAAGAGATTTTTTGTACCGTTCTTCTGTGTATTTTTGCCACCTGTTCTTAATATCTTCTGGTTCTGTTAGGTCCTTGCTGCTTTTCTCCTTTATTGTGCCTATCTTTGCGTGAAATATTCCCTTGATATCTCCAATTTTCTTAAATATCTCTAATCGTTCCCATTTTATTGTTTTCCTCTATTTCTTTGCATTGTTCCTTGGATAAGGCCTTCTTATGTCTCCTTGCTATTTTCTGTAACTCTGCATTCAGTTGGATATGTCTTTCCATTTTTCCTTTACCTTTTGCTTCTCTTCTTTTCTCAGCTATTTGTAAAGGCTTCTAAGCCAACCACTTTATCTTCTTGCATTTCTTTTTCTTGGGGATGGATTTAGTCACAACCTCCTGTACAACGTTGTGAACCTCCATCTATAGTTCTACAGGCACTCTGTCTAACAGATCTAGTCCCTTGAATCTATTGTTCACCTCCACTGTATAATCATAAGGGATTTGATTTAGGTCATATCTGAATGGCCTAGTGATTTTTCCCTCCTTCTTCTGATTTAAGTCTGAATTTTGAAATAAGTAGTTGATCTAAGTTACAGCCAGCTGCAGATCTTGTTTTTGCTGACCATAAAAAACTTCTCCATCTTTAACTGCAAAGAATAAAATCAATCTGATTTCAGTATTGACCTCTTGTGATGTCCATGTGTAGAGTCATCTTTTGGGTTGTTGAAAGAGGATATTTGATCTGACTAGTACATTCTCTTGTCCAAACTCTGTTAGTCTTTGCCATGCTTCATTTTGTATTCCATGGTAAACTTTCCTGTTACTCCAGGTATCTCTTGACTTCCAATTTTTGCATTTCATGTGGAATAGAACAATAAATAACACATATGGAGTAGACCAATAAATAAAACAGTCTTCTTTCACTTCAGTCTTTCCATACCAGGCCATTTTTTTCTTGTAGATGAAGGCTCTCTGTCACCTCGGCCTAGCCCACCTGAAGTATTGTTACCACCTGTGATCACTAGTATATTCTTGCTATCATCGAATTTCTCTCCAGATCTTAGACCCAAGTCCCAGTAGGGGCACAATGCAGCTGATTCACAGATGGAGATATCTATAGTTTTTTCTTTTTTTTTCCCCTGAATCTCTTTTATTCTTGAAGTGTGGTTTACATGCTGGTTGTACCATATTCACTCTACTTGTAGTGAATCTTCTTTGCAAAAATTGAATGCTGCACTTGAAATTAGATTGTAAAGCTAAAAGTTTTATGTGCTAGTGGTGGGCATTGAGTTTCTCATGACTGTGCTGCTGGAGAGAAGGCTGCAGAACAACATGTACCAGGAGAGTACTCTAATTTAGAAAAATGTTTGAACCTTATTTAGTACAAATACATCTTTATACTTAGTGTAGGAAAGAAATCTAAAGAGACAAGACTAAATATCAATTGGAAATTAAGTTGGAAGGTCACTGCTGAGAGCAAAATAAGAAATAATGAGTCCAGCCAAAATAAAGGATACAGGATGAAGTTGGATAGGAAAATACTTAGAAAATACAATCAAACACTTAATGACTGAGTAAGTATAAATGAAAACTGAAGAATGTAGCATTACTTCTGTATTTCTGAGTTTTCCACTGTAATGCCTTTAATAAAGAAAAAATGGAAAATGTGACTTGCTCAGTCCTTTAAAATTGAGTCTATGTATACATATTCACACATACAATGTTATTTCCTTGCTAACTTCTCTCTCACACTCAGATTCTTAGAATATTCCATGGATTTTTGTGGTTTAAACTAGAACTTATATACTCATAATGAATAATTATAATATAAAATGAAATAATATAATATATGTAATATACTTACCTCGGTTTTTCCTCTTAAATTTTATACTCTTGATGAGATTGGGCACATTCAGGGTGGTATTGCTACAGACAGAGGTGGGTGCCATATGTCAAGATTCATATTCTTAAATCCAACTCCCTATTAAACCTCTCCAACTATATTTCCCACTGGTGAGTTCATTCAATATGTCTTAATCCGTATTCAAAGTCTTTCCATCCTAAATTGTCTTTGCTGCTACATAGTACCCTTTTATTTCTCTAAATATATTTTATTATTTATAAAATAGAAATAATAGTATTCTAGTCAAGGCTATGGTTTTTCCTGTGGTCATGTATGGATGTGTGAGTTGGACTGTGAAGAAGGCTGAGCACCGAAGAATTGATGCTTTTGAACTGTGGTGTTGGAGAAGACTCTTGAGAGTCCCTTGGACTGCAAGGAGATCCAACCTGTCCATTCTGAAGGAGATCAGCCCTGGGATTTCTTTGGAAGGAATGATGCTAAAGCTGAAACTCCAGTACTTTGGCCACCTCATGCGAAGAGTTGACTCATTGGAAAAGGCTCTGATGCTGGGAGGGAATGGGGGCAGGAGGAGAAGGGGACGACAGAGGATGAGATGGCTGGATGGCATCACTGACTCGATGGACGTGAGTCTGAGTGAACTGTGGGAGTTGGTGATGGACAGGGAGGCCTGGCATACTGTGATTCATGGGGTTGCAAAGAGTCAGACATGACTGAGCGACTGAACTGAACTGAACTGGACACTAGATTATTTCTATGAATTTTAAATGATACAAAATATTAACATTTTTCATTCATACCAATAAAATCCCAGTGATTGAAAGGGGTTGATGATTTGTTCAAACATTCAGTTATTAATTCTTAAATATATATTGAGTTGCTGCTTTTTGAGAGTATTATTTTAAGTACTAAAGATAGAACAATAAACTAAACAAGGGCCCATCTCTCCTATAGTTTCATTCCAACTGGGGGAAAGCAAATAATTAAAAATAAATATGCAGTGAGGGTACTGATATAAGAGCTATAAAGATAACTAAAGCAAACTTTGTGAGTTCAGATTGGTAGGGGGGCTCTTTTTGATAAAGAAATCACTGAAGGCTTTTTTGAAGAGGTGATTTGAGCAAAGACATTGTAAAGTGAAGGATAAATGGAAAGAAGATCTTTCAAGGCAGAGCCTAAGGAACTGAAAAGACAGGACTATCCTTGGTGTATTTAGGGTTAAAAGTGGAAAGAGAAAGTGTTAGTCGCTCAATCCTGTCTGACTCTTTGAGATCCCATGGGCTGTAGCCAGCCAGGTTCCTCTGTCTATAGAATTGTCTAGGCAAAAATACTAGAGCTGGTAAGCTATTCCCTTCTCCAGGAGATCTTCCTGACTCAGGGACCCTGGTCTCCTGCATTGTAAGATTCTTTATTGTCTGAGCCACAAGGGAAGCAAGAGGCTAATATTAGACAGGCTGGGGCCTGGGCCCTGGGCCCCTATGCTGCAGTGTTTACACCGGATGAAATGTCTTTTCCAGTAACAAACTACAAAGAAACTCTAAAGGACTAAAAATAACTTCAGTTCAGTTCAGTTCAGTTCTGTTCAGTCGCTCAGTCATGTCTGACTCTTTGTGACCCCATGAATCGCAGCACGCCAGGCCTCCCTGTCCATCACCAACTCCCGGAGTCCACTCAAACTCACATCCAACGAGTCGGTGATGCCATCCAGCCATCTCATCCTCTGTCGTCCCCTTCTCCTCCTGCCCCCATTCCCTCCCAGCATCAGAGTCTTTTCCAATGAGTCAACTCTTCACATGAGGTGGCCAAAGTACTGGAGTTTCAGCTTTAGCATCATTCCTTCCAATGAACACCCAGGACTGATCTCCTTTAGAATGGACTGGTTGGATCTCCTTGCAGTCCAAGGGACTCTCAAGAGTCTTCTCCAACACCACAGGTCGAAAGCATCAATTCTTTGGTGCTCAGCTTTCTTCACAGTCCAACATTCACATCCATACATGATCACTGGAAAAAACATAGCCTTGACTAGACGGACCTTTGTTGGCAAAGTAATGTCTCTGCTTTTCAATATGCTATCTAGGTTGGTCATAACTTTCCTTCCAAGGAGTAAGCATCTTTTAATTTCATGGCTGCACTCACCATCTGCAGTGATTTTGGAGCCCCCAAAAATCAAATCTGACACTGTTTCCACTGTTTCTCCATCTGTTTCCCATGAACTGATGGAACCAGATGCCATGATCTTTGTTTTCTGAATGTTGAGCTTTAAGCCAACTTTTTCACTCTCCTCTTTCACTTTCATCAAGAGGCTTTTTAGTTCCTCTCCATTTTCTGCAATAAGGGTGCCCTACATGAGCAATTTGGGCAAATTATGAACAGGATATAAGAAGACCAAAAACCCATGAAACACCACCAAGGGGTGGGGAGACCACCTAAGTCATCCCTCCATTTCAATCCATGTAACATGCCTACCCTCATCCCATATAAGGAACAGTTTGCCCCACCTCAGGAAGTGAGTAAGCAAACTTGTTACTTGTTTTTGCACTATCCTTTACTACAGCATGGGTCTCAGTAAAGGTTTGCCTGAATTTCTTGTTGCACCTTGTATCAATATCTATTGATTCAGAAGGCCTGGAACCCTGGTTAGTAAAAAATATTGTTGTTGTTGAGTTGGCAAGGGATGAAATCCATAAGAAATAGGTAAGAGAGAGAGTCACAGGCTATTCTGGTGTTTATTGTACTTCATGGATTGCTACATGTTCTAGAAATACCAGAGGAAGATACAAAATAAATCTCTTTTAAAAATCTGTTATAAATATAATAAATAGAAACAAAAACAATGAAATCTCATCTAAATAAAAGAATGGCAAAAATATTTTAATTAAGTCACAGTGATATTTTGATCAGCCTAAATTTAAATTTAGGTTGGTGGTGGTGTTTTGTAGATGTTCAGGTATATAGCACTAAACCACATTTTACTTTGTTCTCTGTAGTTTGGCCCTTCAATTACATATTTTCCTTGAATACAGCTTAGTCCAGGAAGTTTTTTTGTTTTTTAATTACCAAAACTATTCTTAACAAGTGGTTAAAAACTATGCCTTTAGCCTACTTGAAGTTTTCCCTTTAAAATAAATTTGGCATATTGTAAATGATAAACATGGAATCACTTTCAATTCTGAATATGTTCTACCAAATTTCACAATTATGACATAAATGTTATATTAAAATTTTATTTATTAGATTAAATCCAAGATTTTGCACTTCTTATTTTTTTGTAAGACATTTTTTCCCCAAGCAAATATATACTAGCTCACCCTCCATCCAACAAAAATATATTTTCATTATCTGAATTTGTGTGTTAGGATGGTGATGATGGAAAATATTAATATACACAAAATAATTTCTCAAGATTTTAAACATAAATGAAAATTTCATATTTATTCTAGTTGGTTATAACATAGCTGTGCCCAAGAACTTTTAAATAATTAATACACTTTTATAAGAAAAATCACTTTTGAGTTTTTTTTTTTTTTTTTTCCCCTTAAAGTGGGTAACACCCATCCTGAAAACTTGATTTTATTAGTAGTCAGTAGGCTTGTTGGACTGATCCCATAAGACACTTTACAGGGAAGGAGAAACAAAGACTTCCAATAACAATTTATTTGGGGACTGAATTAAATAATATGACACACAATGAAGTGTCTAAAGGAAGAGTCTCTTTATATATGGGAATATCATATACACAAAGGTGAAAATATCTTCCAATTAGGAAAAGATTTGAAAAGCATTTACTGACTTCTTAGAGAAAGGAAATGGAAATCCATCTCAATCATTATTGCTGCAGTACCACATCATTGCAGCAGGCACAAAACTAGGTTAATTTCTTTAAAAGATATGGAATGTTGACACGGTTTACTTTAGGGTCATGAAAGGATCAGGCCTATACATGCATGGGCAATACTGAATAGAGATTCCCTTTATCATTACTTATACTCACTTAAAAGATGTCCTTTTCATTATAGGGGACTGGAATGCAAAAGTAGGAAGTCAAGAAACACCTGGAGTAACAGGCAAATTTGGCCTTGGAATATGGAATGAAGCAGGGCAAAGACTAATAGAATTTTGCCAAGAAAATGCACTGGTCATAGCAAACACCCTCTTCCAACAACACAAAGGAAGACTCTATACATGGACATCACCAGATGGTCAACACCGAAATCAGACTGATTATATTCTTTGTGGCCAGAGATGGAGAAGCTCTATACAGTCAGCAAAAACAAGACCAGGAGCTGACTGTGGCTCAGACCATGAACTCCTTATTGCCACATTCAGACTTAAATTGAAGAAAGTAGAGAAAACCACTAGGCCTTTCAGGTATGTCCTAAATCAAATCCCTTATGATTATACAGTGGAAGTGAGAAATAGATTTAAGGGACTAGATTTGATAGATAGAGTGCCTGATGAACTATGGACAGAGGTTCGTGACTGTACAGGAGACAGGGATCAAGACCATCCCCATGGAAAAGAAATGCAAAAAAGCAACATTGCTGTCTGAAGAGGCCTTACAAATAGCTGTAAAAAGAAGAGAAGCAAGAAGCAAAGGAGAAAAGGAAAGATATAAGCATCTGAATGCAGATTTCTAAAGAATAGCAAGAAGAGATAAGAAAGTCTTCCTCAGCAACCAATGCAAAGAAATAGAGGAAAACAACAGAATGGGAATGACTAGAGATCCCGTCAAGAAAATTAGAGATACCAAGGGAACATTTCATGCAAAGATGGGCTCGATAAAAGACAGATGTGGTATGGACCTAACAAAAGCAGAAGATATTAAGAAGAGGTGGCAGGAATACACAGAAGAACTGTACAAAAAGGATCTTCATGACCAAGATAATCATGATGGTGTGATCACTCACCTAGAGCCAGACATCCTGGAATGTGACGTCACATAGGCCTTAGAAAGCATCACTACGAAGAAAGCTAAAGGAGCTGATGAAATTCCAGTTGAGCTACTTCAAATCCTCAAAGATGATGCTGTGAAAGTGCTGCATTCAAAATGCCAGCAAATTTGGAAAACTCAGAAGTGGCCACAGGATTGGAAAAGTTCAGTTTTCATTCCAATCCCAAAGAGAGGCAATGCCAAAGAATGCTCAAACTACCGCACAATTGCACTCATCTCACATGCTAGTAAAGTAATACTCAAAATTCTCCAAGCCAGGCTTCAGCAATATGTGAACCGTGAACTACTAGATGTTCAACCTGGTCTTAGAAAAGGCACAGGGACCAGAGATCAAATTGCAAACATCCACTGGATCATCGAAAAAGCAAGAGAGTTCCAAAAAAACATCTATTTCTGCTTTATTGACTATGCCAAAGCCTTTGACTGTGTGGATCACAATAAACTGTGGAAAATTCTGAAAGAGATGGGAATACCAGACCCCCTGACCTGCCTCTTGAGAAACCTATATGCAGGTCAGGAAGCAATAGTTAGAACTGGACATGGAACAACAGACTGGTTCCAAATAAGAAAAGGAGTATGTCAAGGCTGTATATTGTCACCCTGCTTATTTAACTTCTATGCAGAGTACATCATGAGAAATGCTGGGCTGGAAGAAGCAGAAGCTGGAATCAAGATTGCCGGGAGAAATATCAATAATCTCAGATATGCAGATGACACCACCCTTATGGCAGAAAGTGAAGAGGACCTAAAAAGCCTTTTGATGACAATGAAAGAGGAGAGTGAAAGAGTTGGCTTAAAGGTCAACTTTCAGAAAACTAAGATCAGGGGTCACTGCAGATGGTGACTGCAGCCATGGAATTAAAAGACGCTTGCTCCTTGGAAGGAAAATTATGTCCAACCTAGATAGCATATTCAAAAGCAGAGACATTACTTTGCCAACAAAGGTTCGTCTAGTCAAGGCTATGGTTTTTCCTGTGGTCATGTATGGATGTGTGAGTTGGACTGTGAAGAAAGCTGAGCCCTGAAGAATTGTTGCTTTGGAAGTGTGGTGTTGGAGAAGACTCTTGAGAGTCCCTTGGACTGCAAGGAGATCCAACCAGTCCATTCTGAAGGAGCTCAGCCCTGGGATTTCTTTGGAAGGAATGATGCTAAAGCTGAAACTCCAGTACTTTGGCCACCTCATGTGAAGAGTTGACTCATTGGAAAAGACTCTGATGCTGCAAGGAGGAGAAGGGGATGACAGAGGATGAGATGGCTGGATGGCATCACTAACTCGATGGACGTGAGTCTAAGTGAAGTCCAGGAGTTGGTGATGGACAGTGAGGCCTGGTGTGCTGCAGTTCATGGGGTCACAAAGAGTCGGACACGACTGAGCAACTGAACTGAACTGTACTGAACCCCTACATTGTGTATGGGCCAACTCTAAAATTTTTCTGAAGAAAACCCTTTGAGAGAAGAGACGGCAGTGGCCTGAAATGAGGAAGAAGTCCACATAAAGTCTAGTCAAGCTGATGGATGTGTGAAGCCTACCTTGGTCAAGAGAAAGCAAACAGGAGAGAATAATGGGAAACAGTTGGTTTAGAAAGCATTTTAAGAAAATGAGGAGGTGATACATCAGTGGTGTCAAAGAGGTGGGAATTCCTGGAAACAAAATTTCTAGGCAGAGAGAAAAGAAAAGATGCTTTTTTTTCTAATGTTCCCCTTTTCACTTCTGTTCTCAGCCTTGTCTTAAAAGAAGAGGAAACTTAAATAGTTTCTCTAGTCTATTTTTTTTTTTTTTAATATATTCTGGGTCTAAATGATTGCCTTGATCAGAAGTTCTTGTCTTCTGGTCCCCAGCTCTTTACCAGATATAAGGTGTTTCCACAATAAAATGTATCAAAACACGAGTCTACTGGAGAGGAAAGGTCCGTGGACTTAAAAAATCATTCACAACCTAAAAGTTGAAAGTTAAGTTTTATTCAGTTGGAATTTTTAGGACTTCAAGCCTGAGAGGCAGCATCTCCAGTAACCCTGAGAGAACTTCTCTGGGGAAACCAGATTATATAAAAGTTTTGGAACAAAGGGCAGGTAGTTTGAACATCAAAAGATTATCGTAAATGAAAGAAAAGTGGATATCTGACTTTAAGGAACTTAGCTCTTTCCTATCTATGGGAAGATGCAAAAGTCTGGACTCACTGAAATCATTCCTTTGATATGCACCTCAGCTATCTGGAGCCAGGATCCTGTGTTTTCACATCATCACTTTCCTCAAGTTTCACTGTGGGGAGTGGCTGCATCTGATAGCTGTGAGATGTCAGGTACTCTTTCCTTCCTGAATTCCCTCAGGGCTCACCAGCTTACCAAAATGGTGGCTGCAATTGCTGATGATGTAACATCCTTTGTTTACTGATATGGAGGAAATATTTCATTTCTCAGCCTGAAGGACCACACACATTTCTTATAGCAAAGAAATGTTCTCACATGTGTTTCATTCTCTGTGTTGTCTGACACAAAACAAACTGCCATTTCTTTAACCACTATCATTGTTTAATTACGTTTAATCTAGAGTCTCCTTAACTTAGATTCAGTACAATTATTTGTATAAAAATATTAGAATGGAGCTCTACACTGCCATATATTCTTATTACTTTTATACATTTCCAATGACTGACAAATATATTTGTAATTGAAATTCTTTTCAATTCCATCCTAATAGTAGTCTAAGAACTCCAAATAAAACCATAGGTTAGCCTGTCTGAATGCAAAATTTTAAATGAATTATAGAATTTTTAAGATAATAAAGTTCCATTGTGGTTGTACTCATCCTTTTCAAACAATGCTAACAAAGTGCTGCAAGTGTAAGTCTTCTAGGTCCTTCTTTACTGAATAGATAAATATCATTAGCACTTTATTTGCACATTAATAAAAACAAAATACTTGAATATTCTCTCAGGTATGTTAAATATTTCCCATGCAATGTTATTTCCTTATTAGTAAATCTGCTTCTTTTTATACAAAATTAAAAGGGAAGAGAGTAAACTCTAGTTACAGAGGTCCAATTCAGTACATGTCACTGTTATTTTATCTTCTTCATAAACACACACAGTGAAGGGAATTTTTAAAAAATGGGCTTCCATCCTAGCTGGATTTATAAAACTGAATGATTTATAAATAACTTAAATAAAAATGGAAGCATTTCCAAGGTGTTAACTGCACAAATTAAGTTTATATGACAGGATTTTAGAACTATTGCTCAGTTTGATTAGTAATAATTTTAGGAAAAAAAAATGCATACCTGTCTCTTATAGTCATATATTATTTATTAAAGCAAATATATATATTTGTATTTTAATAAGAATTTTCCAAGTTAAACAGTCTTCATTACTGTGAATACAGGCAATATGAACAGCAACTGATAAGTCCTTAATTGCTCTAAATGTGCTGAAAATGTTATGGTAAGAATCTAAGGTGGCCTGGGCCTGCAACAGATTGGAGGAGGGTTTGGGTTCCCATAGGCTGAAACTGGGTCATGGTGATGATAGAGCACCAGATACTAATCACTAGACCAGAAATCAATGACAAGGGCCCTAGCCATTGAGTTTTGCAGAAAAGCATTTCCACAAAGACAGAAATTAGTGAAGCAAATAAAGTGTTTATTAAGAGGAAAAGAGAAACAGTATGTGTGGATAGAAATAGGGGCAAACTCAGAGGGAGAACCCCTGAGTTACTGAGTCACATCCTCATGGCAGTTTGAATTATTTTATTGGATATATCTTCTGGTTTTCCTTTGGCCAATCATTTTAATTTGCCTGATTCACAGTCCATATTTGGTATATTTCAGGATTCTTCCATGTGTGCACATGAATCTTTTAGCCTAAATGGATTCTACCAAAGAGGCCTATGGGTACAGTATCCCATAAAAATTACTCTACCTTTGACCTACAAGGAGCCTTTCTTTATGGGAGGTGTCCTGACTTCAGGAATGAGAAATATGTGGTCTGGGCAGGGCCCAGACAACTCTCTTAATTGCCTTGATAGTCTCATCTTGAAGTTTCAGTCCATAGGGGATGAATCTCCAATTGCTTTACCCTCGGGGGTTGGTGTAGGGCATCTACCTCCTACCTCAATAGAATATAAAAACATTTAATTTTAATGAAACATTTCAGAATTAAGTAAGTTGGTCACTTTAAAACATTGTTATTAGTAGGTAAACAGAAAACATTCTGAAATTACAAAATACCTTGTTTAAAAAAATCATTAATTATACTATAATATAAATATATAGGAATTTCTCCATGAAATGGAATTTGCTCTTTGCCAGAAAATGAACTTTAAAATTGATTAACATTATCTAGCAAATTATTATATTCCTGAGAATGATTTTCTACATTTTAATAATTTTAAAATTTTAGTTGACATTTCAAAGTAACTGAATGCATTAACAATTTATTAGAAACAATTGTGCTTATTTAAATGCAATGTATCTTAAATTATATGCAGCAATGTTGTTCTTTTTATGTAAATATCAGTTGATGCATCCACTAAGCAGAGTTTTCTTTACCTGAAGATTTGACTATTCCCACATTGTCAAGGATAAAAAAAATCCCAATTGTTATGCATTATCAGCAGTGTAGGGTACAAAATAAAGGCACTGTGTAGCAAGGAGGAAGTGGTCAATATCTCATTAGTTCACTGAAAAAGATTTACACTGCAGCACATCCTCAAGCTTCAGTCTATAAATTATGTAGAACTTTTACCCCCAACTTGGGGACAAATCGGAATCTGCTATTCAAAGGTAGCAAAAATATTCTTTCTTAAACAGAATTTAAGTAGAAGTATGGGTTCTAAAAAAGCATATTTTAGCATAAACACTTTAAAAAGTATGTAGATGGCTAAATGGGATTTTTATAAAATTATATTTTATAATTGTGGATATGTAATATGTTTTTGGCTTTAAATGCATAATAAACTAAAGAACAGATAATTATATGAGATTAGAACTTATTTTACAAAATAAAGAAGCAGCAATTATTTTTGAGTACCTTGTATAATACCCAGACCTTAAGTGTTTCTGTGTTCTTCTGTACTATGGATTTATTTTTCCCCAAAAGACCTTAAAAATAGAAAAACAGCATAAAACATTCTATTAAAGCAGCAAAAGTATTTTAAAGAGGTACAATGATAGTTTATTAGAGTAAGTTTGGAGATTTAAGTATCTTTAGCAATTCAAGTAAGCATAAAATTCATTAGCATCATTTGGAAAAAAGTTAGAGACCTGAATTTGACAGTTGATGTTGTTAAGGGAAGTGAAGATGGGCACGTGATTATACGAGACAGCAAAAGAGACACTGATGTACAGAACAGCCTTTTGGACTCTGTGGGAGAGGGAGAGGGTGGGATGATTTGGGAGAATGGCATTGAAACACGTATAATATCATATATGAAATGAGTCGCCAGTCCAGGTTCGATGCACGATACTGGATGCTTGGGGCTGGTGCACTGGGACGACCCAGAGGGATGGTATGGGGAGGGAGGAGGGAGGAGGGTTCAGGATGGGGAACACATGTATACCTGTGGCAGATTCATTTTGATATAAGGCAAAACCAATACAATATTGTAAAGTTAAAAAATTAAAAAAAAAATTCTAAATGAAAAAAAAAATTTTTTTTGCTCATCTAGTAAAATGGGGGTAACCATTTCTGATAATAATTATGAGCCAAAAACTTATGTAAACCCTTAACATATATGCATCCAGTTCAGTTCAGTTGCTCAGTCGTGTCCGACTCTTTGCTACCCCATGGACTGCAGTAGGCCAGGCTTCCCCGTCCATCACCAGCTCCCGGAGCTACTCAAATTCATGTCCATTGAATCAGTGATGCCATCCAACCATCTCATCCTCTCTCATCCCCTTCTCCTCTCCTCTTCGATCTTTCCCAGCATCAGGGTCTTTTTAAATAAGTCAGTTCTTCACATCAGATAGCCAAAGTATTGGAGTTTCAGCTTCAGCCTCAGTCCTTCCAATGAATATTCAGGACTGATTTCCTTTAGGATGGAATAGTTGGATCTCCTTGCAGTCTCAGGGACTCTCAAGAGTCTTCTCCAACACCACAGTTCAAAGGTATCAATTCTTTGGTGCTAAGCTTTCTTTATAGTCCAACTCTCACATCCATACATGACTACTGGAAAAACCATAGCCTTGACTGGACCTTTGTTGGCAAATAATGTCTCTGCTTTTTAAAATGCTGTCTAGGTTGGTCATAGCTTTTTTTCCAAGGAGTAAGCGTCTTTTAATTTCATGGCTGCAGTCACCATCTGCAGTGATTTTGGAGACCAAAAAGATAAAATCTGTCACTGTTTCCATTGTTTCCCCATCTATTAGCCATGAAGTGATGGGACCGGATGCCATGATCTTAGTTTTCTGAATGTTGAGTTTTAAGCCAACATTTTCACTTTCATCAAGAGGCTCTTTAATTCTTCTTAGCTTTCTGCCATAAGGGTGGTGCAATCTGCATATCTGAGGTTATTGATATTTCTCCTGGCAATTTTTATTTCAGATTTTGTTTCATCCAGCCCAGCATTTCACATGATGTACTTTACATATAAGTTAAGATTCCTCAAACCATATGCATCTGTAAATAGATCCGTGATTGCTGTTTTACTTTTATTCTTGCCCTAAAACATGTCTCATCATTGCTGTTCATAATGACACCATAGTTACTTATTAATGTAATCTTTTACAGCTTCTTATTTATTGTATCACCACCCTATTTGCAAGTTTTCTCTTAATTTCTTTGATCAAGTGTTTAAGTGCTTGATTCTTCACCTTTTTTTTTTTTTTTAACCTTTCCCCTGTTCCCATCCCAAAATATAGATTCCTATCAAACTATATGACTTCATATTTCTTAGATAACTCTTCCTCTGTGCCCTTACCCAGGTCAATGTTTTCTCATTTTTGATTACCTTTCCTTCACTGCTGGTCTGGTCTATAGAAATTTCTTATTTTTTTTTTTTTAAGTATCAGCAAATTAATGTATATAATTTTTACTAACACTCATCTTTCCCTCCTTATTTTGTTGTTTTGTGTATATTATCTATAGAACATGCATAATGAATTATTTTATTTTTCAATTATATAAACTTTTCTTTTCATTTTATAAATTATAAAATATTTGAAAGCCACACTACTGTCTTATATGTCCTTATAACCATAACCTCAAGTATATTTTATAAGTAATGTTTTTTTTTTTCTTGAAGAGTAATAATGTGCATGAGTTTATCTGAGAGATGTCTGCTCACAGAAATGAATCAGTTTCCAGATGAAAATCAGACAATTTGACCTGTTTTTCTCCTAAACTTAACACTTAAATGTGGAGTATATACTGCACTGTGTTGTATTACCAGTTTTATGTGAATGGATTATGACAATTTAGAAAGCAATGTGAATGTAAGAGTGATAACCTTGAAACATTAATTTTAAATTATTTTTTTCATATTTACAAAAGGTTAAGATGTAACTTTTTGAGAAATATATATATCTGGAATACCAAAACACACATTTATTGAAAGCGTTATACAGACAAAGGGGCAGAAAAACTTTACAAGAACTTATTTTTAGATGATTATAAGCTAAACCTAAAATTAATGGATAGTACTTAAGAGTACTTGGGGAAAAAAAAAATCTTGGTAATACTCAGTAGCCTAATGTCCCTAAAAATTTCAAGGAAAAGGGGTCATTTTATAATCAATATATTGTTTAACTTATAATTGGGTAAAAATGAGAAAGGAGCATGAAAATATCCTCAGACTGACGTCTTTTGCAGGAAGAATCTGGCAGTGGCATCAGGTACCAGCTGGCGTTTATGCAGGCTCCTCCTGGGCCAGAAGCCAGGAAAGGATTGCAGTAATCTAATCCTGAAATAACAAAAGCGTGAAAGACCACTTCAAGGTCTAATTCAAATAGACACGATTACAACCTAATAGGGGTTTCTTCAGGAGAAAGGATGATAGAATACTTTCCCTAGGAAATTAAATATTTTAAAACAAAATAAATCCAGGAAATATAGAAAGCTATATTTTATGATTATTCATTTCTACCAGCAATTAAAGCATTTAGCTCAATAGAAGAGGAAAAATTCAAAATAAACTACAATATGAAAGATAATTAAGACCAAAAGGGGCATATTGCAGCTTTGATTATTTCCATAAGTATTCTTCCACAGTTCATGGTTAATATATGTCATATAGTTATACTGTACATAATCTGGCTGGCTAACCTTTTTGCTATTGATTGGAATTTAACCCTACTAGAAATACTTTAAAATGTGCAAACATAAAAAGCAATACATTACAATGATGAATTAACAGCTAAAAGCAAAATATTTGTGATAAAATGAAAAAGCGTATTTTAAAAATCCAGTTGTATAACACAGACTGAATAAAGAAGATGATAAAAGAACTATTTTGTTAATTAAAATCGTAAGATAATGCTACAATGTGTGATTGTAAATTACTCTGATTGAAACAGTTGTATATATTATACTCAATGTGAGTAAGTGTGCATGTGCTCAGTCATGTCTGACTCTTTGTGAACCCATGGACTGTGGCCTGCCATGGTCCTCTGTCCATGGGATATTCCAGGCAAGAATACTGGAATGGATAGCCATTTCCTTTTCCAGGGTATCTTCCTGACCCAGAGATTAAACACAGTCTTGTCTCTGGCATTACAGGCAGATTCTTTGCCATCTGAGCCACCACCAGACAAGCCAAAATTTGCCAAATGATGGTATGAAATATCCAAATGTTTAAACAATTAAATTTGAAAACATATCTGTTCGTCTATTCCTTCTTAAAAAAGAAGAAATAGAATCTATTGTATTCAATCATACCTAACAATTTCTAGTCACTAGACAATCAACTTGGAAATAGGGATTATGAGACTATAAAAACAGACCAAAATCTTAATAGATGCTTGCAGCTTCTATTTAGTGAAAATTTCAGTCATTTTGAAAATTTACAGTGGAACAGTTCTACATTTACTTTTGTGAATTTTATGTAGAGCTTGAAGATCAATATATGAAATATTATTAAAGTCATACTAAGGTTAGCACTCAAATACAAAAAAAAAAAGAGTATAAACACAGCTCTTTCTAAAGAATGTACAGAAATAGAAGAGAAGGGGGAAAAAAAAAAACACAATAAGCTGAGTTCAAGCACATAAGCTCAGGAAGAATCGAAGTTTACTGAGTAAAGTGGTTAAAGTGTTCCCCCTGGACTGTTGTAATGAAGCCATGAAAGTAAACTATTTCTGGAGGGAAAAGTGGGTCTTTGATCTATACTTCACCTCAAAGCCTAAGGATGCAGGTGGATTATATTTTGAAAGCAAGATCAGAAGACTGTCAAGAAACAACCAAAAAAGCTACCAGGAAATATTTGGTGTTGGCAAAGGAAAGAGATTTTCTCTTATTTATTCATATTATCAAAGAGTCAAGATTCCCTGACTCTCAGGACAGTCTCTGATATAGACAAACCAGGTTCCTCTCATCTTATCTTTTATCATTGATTTTTGAACCTTCAGGTTTATCATCAGAAAGTCACTTTAAAAGGTAAAACCTTCTAGTTTGGGGAGTCTTGCTTTTGAAAAATCAAAAAGTAACAGAAGCACAATAGATTATCATCAATGATCTATCTTCCTTCAGCACCTAAACAGGGTAACTGTTGATTGGTAGGTGTTCTATTGGGAACTGTAAACCTCAGGTCTGTTGTTAGACTACATGTCTACTCTTCAAGCCAGGAGGATAATTGTTTTAATTTTTTCCTGCCTTTCAAATATGGCTTCTCAGGTGGTGTTAGTGTTAAGAATATGCCTGACAGTGAGCAGTGCAGGAGACACAAGAGATGTAAGTTCGATCCCTGGGTTGGGAGATGGCAATCTGCTCTAGTATTCTTGCCTGAAAAATGCCATGGACAGAGGAGTCCATGGGGTCACAAAGAGTCAGACACGACTGAACACACTCACACACACCTTTCACATGTTGCTGGAATTTTGCTGACAACATTGTCTGGAAACATGATTCCTTTTTGTCAGTATGGTTTATAATAGAAAAAAAAAATTCAAGAGGACATAGATGATAATTATATCAAAGTACAGTAATTAGAAATACATAGTTGCTAGTTAACAATCAAAACAATATAGTCAAAAAATTGTAACAAAATTTAGCTGCTGGATGTAAGGAGCACAGAAAGACCCATAACCTTTTTTTTTTTTAGTCTAGCAGTACATATTGACTAAAATCTGGAGAGGAAGAGAAGGGAAAGATGAACATCAAGAAAAAAATGATTTATAATACTGAATTTATTCAGTATTATTTAATACTGAATAATATTTATTCAGTAAATTCAATATTTATTCAGTATTTATTCAGTAAATTCGATGCCAAAATTATTGAGGGAGTATTTAAGATCCCTCTATTTTTCTGCCTCCTGTATTATTTCTATCTTGGTATGGGAAGAATTATACCATTGTTGAGCACTGTTGATTTATTAAACAAATGGCCTAATAAACTTTCTTTCCACAAAATTACATGCACTGGATAAGCCTGGGCTAAATAGGCGCTCTATCCCTTAAATTTAATCAGTGGTAAAGTAATACATAGGAGTAAAATGAGAAAGCAGTCCATTTCTACAGTTTGTAAAGAAACCATGTTAAATTCTCATAGATAGCTCATTTCCTATTTAAGAATAGATGTTTTTTCCCTAAATTCTGTCATATAATTCACATAATTCCAAAACATTTCTTTGTGTATACAGTATGCAGTATAATTATTTCTATTTCCAATCAATCTTAATCATACAGAAATTGTTACTAGAGAATGGATACTCAGAATAGACGACCAGGGAAATGTAGACGAATCTGTAATGTGATGGGAGAATAAAAGACAGTGAGATTCCACTAAATATCAGTTCTGAGCTTACTTAAATATTTCATAAATCTGCTATCCTTGAAGAAGACTGATGTATTACAGGAATCAGATGACAAATATAATTAGATTTTGTATTGATATCCTTTATCAAAACATTGTCATTTCCTCCATTTATGAGTACATAATAGGAAACATATACTCAGCTCCTAGAAAAATTCTAGTATTAAATTATAGTCATTTTGATTTTTAGAGCTTAATAGAACATTTTGAATCTCTATCTATGATGCACATTCCTAAATAACTGCTTGAAACATTCAACTGTAAAGACTTTCAAAATTAAGTAAGGCAGTGGCTCCAACTGCAACTGCTGTTCCAGATATGGGCTTTTCATAAATTGATAAGGTCTCTCTCTTCTGGTATATGGTTATCAGCTTGACAGAGATTTAATCTGCAAGGAAAGTACATAAACATAGACACATGTATACATTAAAATAAAGTGTATGTGTATAATATATATACACTATATTGATTGATATATACACTAGATTGATTAAAGTTGATGAGCCAGTTATACAGAAATATGGGGTTTATTATAGATACTAAACATATGCAATTGGGGGGGAGGCTGTTGGAGAAGTCTAAAAGGCTGTTACTTCTGCATACCGCGTTAGAATTTAAGTCACCATGATAAATGAGGCTAGTAGTCATAGGGTAAAATGGCAGAATGCATGGAAAACCGAAACGCAAAAGGGAAAACTGAAACATAACAATATGGAACTATTAAGCACAAAATGAGATGATGAATGAAAAACTAGAATTTACATATATCTGGTGGGGTTATGGACCTGACTCATTACCTCACGAAAGGCCGAATGGTAAACGTTGAGAATTTGTTAAGGCAGTTAACATAAAATAGGCCACGGTGAGAAACTTTTCACCATGGAAATTGGCAGATTCTTCTAATTAGAGATTTTATTTTCTGGAAGTCAAACTTCAAAACCTTATTACTATATCACTGCATCTACCTCCGACCACTTCCTACTTCAGTGTTACCACTGACAGAGCCACACTGCTGCTTAGCCCAGAACTCCAAAAAGCTGAAGGAGAAAATCTGTGGGAGCTGGAGCAGCAACCTGGGTGGTCCCACCATCAAGGAGATGAGTCAGCAACAACACGTGATCCGATGTAAGCAGAACACCTTGCCCTGACCTTCAGAGCATAAAAGCAGCCACAGCTTCACTTCTTTCTCCAAATCTTGCTCAATGTTTCTGTACTATAAACCCTATTTCAGCAGTATTCAGGGAAAATAACTCGAGAAAATGTAGTTTCAACTAAGTAAGGTGACAAAGCACAAAGCTACTACACAGTTGGACACCATACATTTGCTATAGCTCTCTTCCATTCTGTTTCAGAGACATGTTAAATCTTTGAATATGTACAGGTCTGCAGAATTGCTAATCATCTACCATGCTGATGACACTGTTGATAGAATCTGAAAAATGTGGTATTTAGATTTCCAATTAGGAGTCTTAAAATAAATCCTCTTGGTGGCCTGGATCACACTTACAAATAACACTGTTGTAGGCTGAGTTTCATTTCCAATTCTTTGTTTCCCGTTAGTACTACAATAAGCCACGCACTGGCAGTGGTTTCATTGTGAGAGGAGCACATTTCCATTTTCCCAAGCCATACTTTTGGGGAGGTCATTAACTTGCTTTAGCCCAGTGAAATGTGAGCATCAACATGAAATACGTGTGGATGTTTGGACTTAGTACTCTCATGCTTCTGCTACTGGAAAGTGAAAGAAATACTCCAGACAGCCACTATCCATGATATCTGGGGCTGAGGCCAGCTGAGCCCAGCTGAAGCCAGCTGAGTTCATGAAAATTCAGCCAACCTGCAGATTTGTGACTTGAAGGAGAATCATATTAGCTAAACCAGAGAGCTATGGAAAAGAAGATAAATGCTTATTATTGAATATCACTGATTTTCCAGTGGTTAATAAGCATTGTTGTGACAACGGGTAACTAGCACAGCTACTTTATAAGGAGGCTTTCTTTTGGTGAACAAAACATACTTGAAATTAACTGAAAAAAATGGCTTAAACATATATTTGATAAAACTTGATTGTAACATATCAATTTGAATGTAGACAAAGACATTTCCGTTTAAAATTTTGAGAGTGACAGGACTTCCCTGGCAGTCCAGTGGCTAATACTCCATGTTCCCAGTAGAGGAGGCACAGGTTCAATCCTTTTTCAGGGAACTAGAGCTACATGCCACTACTAACTGTTTGACTGCCACAACTAAACATCTGGTGCAAATAAACAGATATATATTTTTTAAATATGAAGAGTGAGATTGGCTTTTAGTTTTGTATAAAATTAATGGTTTACTAAGTCACTCCCCAAATTCAAATTCAGTACTACTATCAATGGACTTCATAAATATAAAGAAGCAAATAGCTGTCTTATCAGGACAGTGTGAAAGAACAGAACATGCATACAATTGATGGTAAAGATACGGCATCTGTAAATAGACATTGTCAGAGGCATTCTACCTGCTCCAGCTGTATGAAAAATGGACACAACTTGGTACCTGACAACCCATCACTGTGGCCTCTCTCAGCATTCAGCAGGCTCCTTCTGCTTTGAGTGGCAAGAATCACTTCTTTCATTACTTTTTTTTAACATCATCCTTTTGACCTGAAATCAGTGGAAATAGCCTTATAAATATTTTTTTTCTAAAATCTCTTAAGGATTTATATTACTTTCTTAGCTTTGCTATAGCAAATCACAACACACTAGGTGCCTTGAAGCAATAGACATTTATTTTTACATAATTCTAGAGACTAAAGGTGTGAAATGAAGATGTTGCCAGAGTCATGCTCTCACTGAAGGCTTTAGGAACGAATCATTCCTTTTCTCTTCTAGCTTCTAGCAGCTTCCAGTAACCCTTGCTGTTCTCTCACTTGTGGCTGCCTTCTAACATCTGCCTCTATCTTTAAACAGTTCTTTCCTCCTCTTTATAGACACTAATCACTGGATTTAAGGTCTATCTTAATTCAGTACAATCTTACTTTAATTACATCTGAAAAGATCCCATTTCCAAATAAGGTAAAATTCTGAGGTTAAAGGTGAACATGAACTTTTGACCACTGGTTGAAAAGAACCAACAGACTCTTGGTTCCCCTAAAATTCCCACACCCATTCCACATGCAAAATACATTCACTTTGGCTCAATGTCTTGCAGTCTTAGCCTATTTCAGCATTAATCCTTGCAAACTCTAATCTAAACGACATCAACAGAATATATTCCAAATTTCATCATCTATATCATATATGGATGAAACTCTGGATATAAACTACCTTGGAGCAAAATGTTTCTCCATCTGTGGACCTGTAAAATCTAGGAAGCACAGCATCTGCATTCAAAATGTAACAATTAAATAGGCATAATGTAGGCATTCCCATTAGGAAAAGGAGAAAATGAAAGAAAAAAAATGGGATTAATGCTCCAAAGCAAGTTTAAAATCAAGCAAAGCAAATTCCATTAGATTTTAAGTCTTTGGAATAATCTTTTGTGGCTTTATGCTCTGTCTTCTGGGACCTTAGCAGCAGGCTTGGCTTCACTCTGCAGACCAAACCACATATAAAACTTTTGTCTTAAATGATAACATTATTATCACTAAAGATTCTGAGGGTTGACTTGGCACAGCTTGCAGTACTTGCTTGGATTTTTCATGCTATTACAAATAATCTGCCACTAGAGGCACCTTAATGCTGGACAAGCCAGTTGGTTTATTGAAAAGACTGATAATTAATATTTGTCATCAGATCAGATCAGTTGCTCAGTCACGTCCGACTCTTTGCAACCCCATGAATCGCAGCACGCCAGGCCTCCCTGTCCATCACCAACTCCTGGAGTTCACTCAGACTCACGTCCATCGAGTCAGTGATACCATCGAGCCATCTCATCCTCTGAATCCTGCCCTCAATCCCTCCCAGCATCAGAGTCTTTTTCAATGAGTCAACTCTTCGCATGAGGTGGCCAAAGTACTGGAGTTTCAGCTTTAGCATCATTCCTTCCAAAGAAATCCCAGGGCTGATCTCCTTCAGAATGGACTGGTTGGATCTCCTTGCAGTCCAAGGGACTCTCAAGAGTCTTCTCCAACACCACAGTTCAAAAGCATTAATATTTATCATAGGATGGGACTTTTGCTAACCATGATATGGCCTCTCTCTGTAGCCAGGCACTTGAAAAGGGGCATCCATGTTCTAAGAACAAGAGTTTTGAAAATTAGAACTCTCAGCTACTGAGAAAATGAAGGGCTAATTCCAGAACTACTACTGTGCCACTCATACCATGTGGAATTGGTCTTAGCAGTTACAAGCCTGCTCAGATTCAAGAGGGCTGAGAAGCAAGAGCCATATCTTGATGAAGGAGTTGCAAAGTCACATTGCAGAAGAATATATCAGATCAGAGCTACTGTTTGGACATCCTTTTAGTCATACCAGTTAATTAATATATATGTACACATACATATGCATATCCCATTTTATCTTGTTATATACTATATAATTTTGGTATACTGCCGGGAGCCGGCATATTGCATATTGAGTGAGGATCTGTAATAGCTCAACTGGAATTCTATCACTGCCTGGAGCCAGCGTGAGGCACTCCGCCCATGACAAAGGTCATGAGGAAGGAGGCTCGGCATACGCAAAGGCGGGATCGAGCCTCAGGAGTCCCCCTGGAAATTCTCGAGCATCTACCCCCAAAACCAGAGTCTGCCTACTTTCTGCTTTGTGCTTTCACCTACACCTCTGACTTTACGGGGGGCTGTCTCCCACTACCTCTCTCTGAAAAAAGAGTTAGCTTACAGCTCCAGTTAATAATTCCTGGGTGTGACAGTGTTTAACCTACAAACTCCTTTGGAAATCCTCTAGCCTGCCTGAATAGGTTTGTCCGGCCACATGTGATTGCTCACAGCCTCCCAACTGTGAGAGGCACGAGATGCTTTAAACCTTCTAAAAACAGGTTCCTTAGAAAAGTTAGAAAATTATTAGTATAAGTATAATGGGCTGATTAGAAATCATATTGGTGAAGGGTTTTTCATTTGTTGAGCCAATGTTTACTGCTAAGTCTCCACATCCCCTGCCCTTATACACATTAATGAATATATAGAAGACATAAGTATTAACCTTTGATATTAATCACGTTAGACCTTAGGCTAAGTAAATTCTTTCCTTAACTAAAACCCACTACACCCTCACCCTATAGGAATGTAACTTTATTTGGGTGGCGTCTGTTTTAAGAATAATCACCCCTGGAGAAATAAGTGTCCTGGTTGACTGACCGCTGTCACAAGGAGAGGGTCGTAAATTGTCAGCAGGCCCCCTGGCCAGAAGATGATGTAACACCCCTAAGACCTCTGTATACATTTGTATGAAGCACCTGACTTTGATAAAAGTCAGGACTGCTGACCCCGCGTGACTTTTGCATAACACCTCAGTGTATAAAAGTAGACCATGGAAAATAAAGAATTGGGATCAGTTCCTCGAAAGACTGGTCTCCCCATGTCTCTCTCTCTCTCTCACTCTGGTTGAGTCTCCATCTGGAGCGCGGAACCCACCATGCTTACTAATTATGCCTGGGCTTCTAAGATCCGACCGGGGAGGCCTCAGTGTCTCCTCTCCTTCGGGAGAACGGAAGGACGCCTGCGGCCTACGTAAGTGGTGCAAGCTTCTTGTCTTGAAGTTTTATTGGTCCCCCGCGTAAACCAAGCTACTCAGCCTCTTTTCTCCACTGAATTTTCCTCACTGAGCTATCCTTATTCTATTCCTTAATTAACGTTTAATTAAGCAGTTGTTCCCCGACCCTCGCCTAGCCGTCTCTCCTTCGAATACCCTGGATCAGCTGGGGCTGGTCCCCGGCAGTATACTAGTAAGGATTTTCAAGAAAAACAGAATAAATAGTGTGTGTGTATATATATATATATATATATATAGATAGATAGATAGATAGATAGATACATAGGGAGAGAGAGAGAGAAAGAACTGACTCATATGATAATAAGGGTTGAGAAGTCCCATGATCTGTTATCATTAAGCTGTAGATTCAGACAAGCTGGGGTGTAATTCACATCCCATTCCCAAGGCCTGAGAACCCAGGGAATCTCTGCTGTAAATCCTGGCCCAAGGGCAGGAGAAGATAGTTGTCCCAGCTCAGCAGAAAGGCAGGAAGCAAAAAGGGCAAACACCTCCTTTCTTTGCCTTTTTGTCCTGTTCAGGCCTCAGTGAGTTGGAGGATGCCCGCCCACATAAGAAAGGACAATGTACTTTGTTGATTCACAAATCCATACACTAAACTGATCTGGAAACACACTCACACACTGTTGGGGGTCGGCGTGAGGCACTCCGCCCATGGCAAAGGTCATGAGGAAGGAGGCTCGACATACGCAAAGGCGGGATCGAGCCTCAGGAGTCCCCCTGGAAATCCTCGAGCATCTACCCCCATAACCAGAGCCTGCCTACTTTACTACTTTGTGCTCTCACCTACACCTCTGACTTTACGGGGGGCTGTCCCCCACCACCTCTTTCGGAGAAGGAGTTAACCTAGAGCTCCAGTTAATAATAATTCCTGGGCGTGATAGGAGTGTTTCAACCTACAAACTCCTCTGAAGGTTCTCTAGCCTGCCTGACAGGCTTGTCCGGCCACATGTGATTGCTCACAGCCTCCCAACCATGAGAGGCACGAGATGCTTTAAACCTTCTAAAAACAGGTTCTTTAGAGAAGTTAGAAAATTGTTAGTATAAGTATAATAGGCTGATTCGAAATTGTATTGGTGAAGGGTTTTTTCATTTGTTGAGCCAATGTTTGTTGCTAAGTCTTCATATCCTCTGCCCTTACACACATTAATGAATATATAGAAGAAATAAGTATTAACCTTTGATATAAATCACGTTAGACCTTAAGCTAAGTAAATTCTTTCCTTAACTAAAACCCACTATACCCTCACCCTATAGGAATGTAACTTTATTTGGGTGGCGTCTGTTTAAGAATAATCACCCCTGGAGAAATAAGTGTCCTGGTTGACTGCCCACTGTCACAAGGAGAGGGTCATAAATTGTCAGCAGGCCCCCCTGGCCAGAAGATGATGTAACACCCCTAAGACCTCTGTATACATTTGTATGAAGCACCTGACTTTGATAAAAGTCAGGACTGCTGACCCCACGTGACTTTTGCATAACATCTCAGTGTATAAAAGTAGACCATGGAAAATAAAGAATTGGGATCAGTTCCTTGAAAGACTGGTCTCCCCATATCTCTCTCTCACTCTGGCTGAGTCTCCATCTGGAGCGTGGAACCCACCATGCTTACTAATTATGCCTGGGCTTCTAAGATCCGACCGGGGAGGCCTCAGTGTCTCCTCTCCTTCGGGAGAACGGAAGAACGCCTGTGGCCTACGTAAGTGGTGCAAATTTCTTGTCTTGAAGTTTTATTGGTCCCCCGCGTAAACCAAGCTACTCAGCCTCTTTTCTCCACTGAATTTTCCTACTGAGCTATCTTCATTCTATTACTCTTTATATCTTTGATGAATAAATAATTAAATAGGTCACCGACACCGTCCCCGCTTCGAATACCCTGGATCAGCCGGGGCTGGACCCCGGCAACAAACATTCTCAGAAATAAAGTTTAATCTGGGCACCTCTTGGCCCGGTCAAATTGACACATAAAATAGACTATCACAGTGGGTCACATTTTTTCTCCAACATCCAATGAAAGATTTTCTTTTTTCCAATCTTCTGAAGGTTTTCAGATCCCCCCCATCTATAATTTTAATACAAATTTCACATGATTTGTTGATCTTTTTTAAATACATTTTAAATACATCTCATAAAAACATCTCATTCCAGAATGTAATTTCTGGAATTTCCAACTATTATTGCATGCCAAGTTACCCTAAAATTTAATAGGTTAAAACAATTATTATCTTCTGAATTGCTGTGAATTGTCTCAGTCTAGCTAAGAGGTTTTTCTTAGCTCTCTTATCCATTAGGTGACAGATAGGACTGAAGCCACCAAGTAGGCTCACTGATATGGCCTTTGATGCTGTTTGTCACTCAAGAATCTCAGCTGGAACTTTCAGCCATAGTACTTATCTTCTTAATGTGGCTTAGTCTTGAAACAGGATGGCATCTTTGTTCCAACTGTGCTGCTCTATGTTTAGTCATTCAGTAGTGTCTAACTCTTTGCAACCTGATGGACTGTAGCCCACCAGGCTTCTCTGCCCATGGGGATTCTCCAGGCAAGGATACTGGAGACGGTGGCCAGGCCCTTCTCCAGGGGATCTTCAAAGCCCAAGGATTGAACCCAGGTCACCTGCATTGTAGGCAGATTCTTCACTGTCTGAGCCACCAGGGAAGCCCTTGTTCCATCTGAGAGTATCTCAAAAGTTAGCACCCCAAATTATGAGAAGTTGAAAACTTGATTGAGGACTACCCCCAGAACAGGCAAGGTGACATTTTTCCTGATATATCTGTTAAAGCAGTCCTAAGGCCTGCTTATATTCAAGGTATTGGAGAAATAAGCACACTTTCTTGATGAAAGAATAATAATGCCACTTATTAGAATAGCACACAAGAATGAACATATGGTTGTGACCATGTCTGTAAAAGATGATTGAGGAAGTGGTTTCTCTTGTGAAAGAGATCAAAAGATAACTGCCATGGTCTGATGTTTTTGTCCCCTCAAAATTCATACATTGAAATCCTTGTCACCAAACGTGATGGTATTGAGACATGGGACTTTTAGGAGGTGCTTAAATCATAAGACTGGAACACTCATGATGGGATTAATGCCTCATAGAGGGGCTCTACAGAACTCCTCTGTCCATTTGATCATGTAAGGATACAATGAGAATTCTGTGACAAAGAAGAGAGCCCTCACTCAACTCTGCTGGTCTCACTCTTCCAGCATCTAGAACTGTGAGAAATGAATTTCTCAATCTTATAAGCTATGCAGAGTAAGGTGTTTTCCTATAGTATTCTGAATGCACTAGGAAGAGTAACCATCTAAATACATTACCATTTCACTTGGGGCACAGAAGGTATTTCTAATTTCTTTAGATTTTAGGACTGACTATATCACTGACATAGTAGAATGAACTTAGAAATGTGTCTACTACTTCCATACTTAATTATTTCCATTGTGCTATTGCTCACATTTTTTTCTTCTGGTTTTAGTTGGCGAAGACAGTGATACCCAGGGCAGTCTGGGAAACAACAATATGTTAAAGACCAAAGAATCTGTGACTCTGTGTCCTTTAATGAGTGTGTGGATTGTTGTTGTTGCTTTTCAGTCACTAAGTCATGTCTGACTCTTTTCGACCCCATGAACTGCAACACAGCAGGCTCCTCTGTCTCCAATATCTTCTGGAGTTTGCTCAAATTCATGGCCATTGAGTAGGTAATGCTAACTAACAATCTCATCTAAAGCTACCCTCTTCTGATTTTGCATTCAGTCCTTCCCAGCATCAGGACCTTTTCCAATGAGTCCGCTCTTCACATCAGGTAGCCAATGTACTGGAACTTCACCAGCAGTCTTTCTAATGAATATTCAGGGTTGATTTTCTTTAGGATTGACTGGTTTGATCTCTTTACAGTCCAAGGGACTCTCAAGAGTCTTCTCCACCACCACAATTTGAACACATCAATCCTTCAACACTCAGCCTTCCTATGGTCCAACTCTCACATTTATTCATGACTTCTAGAAAAATCATCAATGCTCTTGCCTGGAAAATGCCATGGATGGAGGAGCCCGGTAGGCTGCAGTCCATGGGGTCCTAGGAGTCAGACACGACTGAGCAACTTCATTTTGACTTTTCACTTTCATGCATTGGAGAAGGAAATGGCAACCAACTCCAGTGTTCTTGCCTGGAGAATCCCAGGGATGGGGGAGCCTGGTGGGCTGCTGTCTCTGGGGTCTCACAGAGGAGGATACAACTGAAGCAACTTATCAGCAGCAGGAGCAGAAAAATCATAGCTTTGACTATAGGGACATCTGTTCATAAAGTGGTGTCTCTGTTTTTTAATGCATTGTCTAGGTTAGTCATAGCTTTTATTCCAAGGAGCAAGTGTCTTTAAATTTCATGGCTGCAGTCAACATCAGCAGTGATTTTGGAACCAAAGAACATAAAATCTGCTACTATTTGCAATTTTCCCCATCTATTTGCCATTAAATGATGGGACTAGATGTCATGATCTTAATTTTTTGAATGTTGAGTTTCAAGGCAGGTTTTTCACTCTTTTCCACCCTCATCGAGAGTTCCTCTTTACTTTCTGCCATTAAAGTGGTTATCATCTGCATATCTGAGGTTGTTGAAATTTCTCCTGGCAATCGTGATTCCAGCTTGTGAGTCATCCAGCGCAGAACTTTATGTAATGTACTCTGCATATAAGTTAAATAAGCAGGGTGACAATACACAGCCTTGTCATACTCCTTTCCCAATATTGAACCAGTCTGTTGTTCCATGTCTGGTTCTGATATTTCTTGACTCATATACAGGTTTCTCAGCAGACAAACAAGGTGGTTTGGTATTACCAACTCTTTAAGAATTTCCCACAGTTTGTTGTGATCCACACAGTCAAAAGATGATGCTAAAAGATGATGCTCTAAAATGCTGCATTCAATATGTCAGCAAATATGGAAAACTCAGCAGTGGCCACAGGACTGGAAAAGGTCAGTTTTCATTACAATCCCAAAGAAAGGCAATGCCAAAGAATGCTCAAACTACCACACAATTGCACTCGTCTAACATGCTAGTAAAGTAATGCTCAAAATTCTCCAAGCCAGGCTTCACCAAAATGTGAACCGTGAACTTCCACATGTTCAAGCTGGTTTTAGAAAAGGCAGAGGAACCAGAGATCAAATTGCCAACATCCGCTGGATCATGGAAAAAGCAAGAGAGTTCCAGAAAAACATCTATTTCTGCTTTATTCACTATGCCAAAGCCTTTGACTGTGTGGATCACAATAAACTGTGGAAAATTCTTAAAGAGATGGGAATACCAGAGCACCTGACCTGCCTCTTGAGAAACTTCGATGCAGGTCAGGAAGCAACAGTTAGACTTGGACTTGGAAGAAAAGACTGGTTCCAAATAGGAAAAAGAGTATGTCAAGGATGTATACTGTCACCCTGCTTATTATCTTATATGCAGAGTACATCATAAGAAACGCTGGGCTGGAGGAAGTACAAGCTGGAATCAAGATTGCTGGGAGAAATATCAATAACCTCAGATATGCAGATGACACCACCCTTATGGCAAAAAGTGAAGAAGAACTAAAGTGCCTCTTGATGAAAGTGAAACAAGAGAGTGGAAAAGTTGGCTTAAAGCTCAATATTCAGAAAACTAAGATCATGACATCCATTCCCATCACTTCATGGCTAATAGATGGGGAAACAATGGAAACAGTGGCTGACTTTATTTTTCTAGGCTCCAAAGTGACTGCTGATGATGATTGCAGCCATGAAATTAAAAGACGCTTACTTCTTAGAAGGAAAGTTATGACCAACCTAGACATCATATTAAAAAGCAGAGACATTACTTTGCCAACCAAGGTTCATCTACTCAAGGCTATGGTTTTTCCAGTAGTCATGTATGGATGTGAGAGTTGGACTGTAAAGAAAGCTGAGTGCTGAAGAATGATGCTTTTGAACTGTAGTGTTGGAGAAGACTCTTGAGAGTCCCTTGGACTGCAAGGAGATCCAACCAGCCTATCCTAAAGGAGATCAGCCTTGGGTGTTCATTAGAAGGACTGATGTTGAAGCTGTAGCTCCAATACGTTGGCCACCTGATGTGAAGAGCTGACTCACTGGAAAAAAACCCTGATGCTGGGAAAGATTTAGGGCAGGAGGAGAAGGGGATGACAGAGGATGAGATGATTGGACGGCATCACTGACTCAATGAACATTGGTTTGGGTAGACTTTGGCAGTTGGTGATGGATAGGGAGGCCTGGTGTTTCAGTTCATGGGGTGGCAAAAAGTCAGACACGACTGAACAACTGAACTGAACACAAAGGCTTTAGCATAGTCAATGAAGCAGAAGTAGATGTTTTTTTCTTTAATTCCCTTAGTTTCAGTATGATCCAATGGATGTTGGCAATTTGATCCCTGGTTCATTTCCCTTTTCAAAACCCGCTGTACATCTGGAAGTTTTGGGTTTGCTTACTGATGAAGTCTAACTTGAAGGATTTTGAGCATAACCTTACTAGCATGTGAACTGAGCACAATTGTACAGCATTTTGTATTGTGTGAATTAGACCAAGCCATTGATGACATAAAACCCTCATCCTGATTCTTCTATGTATAATGTGTATAGAATTCTACTAAGACATCCTATGATCATCATCTTTGTCTAATTTCCTTTTGTTGAATGTGGAAAGAATCTATAAATATGATGAGATATTTCTTCCATGACTTTACTATTTTATAACAAATGAGATTTTGCTGATAGTTTACAAAATCAGTCGACTTTCATGTAGGACAATTATAGGTGAGCTGGGCCTAAGGGGCTCTTTCTTTTGAAAAAATATTCAAAGACAGAAATTTGCAGCATAAGAGGGATTTGATGTGATGAATATTCTCCATTGCTGGCTGTGGAGAGTAATCTATATGGCATTTAGGACCTAAGAGTGACTTTTGGATGACATCCAGCTAAGAAATGGGGATTCCATTTTTATAGCTGCAAGGAACTGAATTTGGTCAACAACCTGAATGACCTTGGAAAAGTTCCCCAAGGTCCAGGTGACAACACAGACTTCCAAAACCTCAATTTCATCCTGACATGGTTCTAAGCAAAGATTGCAGCCACATAGAAACTTGATTTCTGCCGTACAGAGTAATAAGAGTGTGTTGATTTGTAATTTGCTGTTGTCTTTCTTTGTATTTAATGCACAGGTAAATTAAGTATAATTTTTAAAATTTAATATGCTTTTTTATATTTTATGAAAGGTTTAAGCAGTAAAAAACATTGTGCAGAAAGTTCCGGGAATTCTTCCTCTACAGAGTTTCTCCTATTAATGTATCATATTATTGTGGTAAATTTGTTATAACTGATGAAATATTATGATAAAATATTATTAACTAAAGCAGTGTTAAAAAATCTGCCTTTCAAGCAGGGGATGTGGGTTTGACCTCTGGGTAAGGAAGATCCCCTGGAGAAGGAAATGACAACCCACTCCATTATTCTTGCCTGGGAAATCCTGTGGCCAGAGGAGCCTGGCAAGTTACAGTTCATGGAGTTGCCAAGACTCAGACACAACTTGGCAACTAGACACCACCACACTGAAGTTTACTTAGGGTTTATTCTTTATGTTGTATGTTTCCATATGCTTTTACAAATGCATAATATCATGTATCCATCATTACAGTACTGTACAGAGTAAATTCACTGCTCTAAAATTTGTCTTCTGTTAATGCCTCCCTCTCTTAAATCTCTAGCATCCAGTGATCTATCTTACTGTCTGTATAGTTTGTCTCTTCCAAAAAGTCATTTAGTTGGAATCATACAGCATAAAGTTATCTCCAATGGACTTATTAAAATTAACAATATTAATTTGTTTCATCTACATTTTTTGGGATTTGATAGTTAATTTTATTTTATCATTGAATAATATTGCTTTTCTATGGATTTACCAAAGTTTATCTATTTGGCTATTGGAGAACATCTTGGTTGCTTTCAATTTGGGGCAAGTGTGAGTAATATTGCTATAAAGATTTGTGTGGAGGTTTCTTGTGTAGATGTAAGTTTTCAATCCATTTGTATAGATATGTAGGAATATGATTGTTAGATCAAATTCTAACACAATATTTAACTTTGTGAGAAACTGTCAAACTGTTCTGAGGTGGTTGTACCATTTTGCATTCCCATCAACAATGAATGAGTGCTCTTATTGCTTCACATCTTGGCCAAAATTGGATAATGTCTGTGTTGTAGATTTTAATCAGTCTAATAGGCATGTAGTGGTAACTTGTTATTTTCATCTTCAGTTCCCTAATGGCATATGGTGTTGAGCATCTTTTCAATTGCTTATGTGACATCTGTATATCTTCTTTGGTGAGATATATGTACAGATCTTCATTCTTTTTTTTTTTTTAATTGTTGAGTTTAATTTTTTTAACATAAAATTATTTATTTTAATTGGAGTATAATTACTTTAAAATATTGTATTGGTTTTGCCATACATTGACATGAATCTGCCATAGGTTGTACATGTGTTCCCCATCCTGAACCCCCCTCCCAACTCCCTCCCCATACCATCCGTCTGGGTCATCCCAGTGCATAGCCCCGAGCATCCTGTATCCTGCATCAAAGCTGGACTGGTGATTCGTTTCACATATGATAATATACATTTTAAATGCCATTCTCCCAAATCATCCCACCCTCACCCTCTTCCACAGAGTCCAAAAGACTGTTCTATACATCGTGTCTCTTATGCTGTCTCGCATACAGGGTTATCATTACCATCTTTCTAAATTCCATATATATGTGTTAGTATACTGTTTTGTAAATGCTAGTAAAGTATACTGTACTGTATATGCTAGTAGAGTAATGCTCAAAATTCTCCAAGTCAGGCTTCAGCAGGATGTGAACTGTAAAATTCCTGATGTTCAAGCTGGTTTTAGAAAAGGCAGAGGAACCAGAGATCAAATTGCCAACATCCGCTGGATCATGGAAAAAGCAAGAGAGTTCCAGAAAAACAACTATTTCTGATTTATTGACTATGCCAAAGCCTTTGACTGTGTGGACCACAATAAACTGTGGACAATTCTGAAAGAGATGGGAATACCAGAACACCTGATCTGCCTCTTGAGAAATTTGTATGCAGGTCAGGAAGCAACAGTTAGAACTGGACATGGAACAACAGACTGGTTCCAGATAGGAAAAGAAATACATCAAGGCTGTATATTGTCACCCTGTTTATTTAACTTCTATGCAGAGTACATCATGAGAAATGCTGGACTGGAAGAAACTCAAGCTGGAATCAAGATTGCCAGGAGAAATATCAATAACCTCAGATATGCAGATGACACCACCCTTATGGCAGAAAGTGAAGAGGAACTAAAAAGCCTCTTGATGAAAGTGAAAGTGGAGAGTGAAAAAGTTGGCTTAAAGCTCAACATTCAGAAAATGAAGATCATGGCATCCTGTCCCACCACTTGATGGGAAATAGATGGGGAAACAGTGGAAACAGTGTCAGACTTTAGTTTTCTGGGCTCCAAAATCACTGCAGATGGTGACTGCAGCCATGCAATTAAAAGACGCTTACTCCTTGGAAGGAAAGTTATGACCAACCTAGATAGCATATTCAAAAGCAGAGACATTACTTTGCCAACAAAGGTTCGTCTAGTCAAGGCTATGGTTTTTCCTGTGGTCATGTATGGATGTGAGAGTTGGACTGTGAAGAAGGCTGAGCGCCGAAGAATTGATGCTTTTGAACTGTGGTGTTGGAGAAGACTCTTGAGAGTCCCTTGGACTGCAAGGAGATCCAACCAGTCCATTCTGAAGGAGCTCAGCCCTGGGATTTCTTTGGAAGGAATGATGCTAAAGCTGAAACTCCAGTACTTTGGCCACCTCACGCAAAGAGTTGACTCATTGGAAAAGAGTCTGATGCTGGGAGGGATTGGGGGCAGGAGGAGAAGGGGACGACAGAGGATGAGATGGCTGGATGGCATCACTGACTAGATGGACATGAGTCTGAGTGGACTCCGGGAGTTGGTGATGGACAGGGAGGCCTGGCGTGCTGCGATTCATGGGGTCGCAAAGAGTTGGACACGACTGAGCAACTGATCTGATCTGATACTGTATTGGTGTTTTTCTTTCTGGCTTACTTCACTTTGTATAATAGGCTCCAGTTTCATCCACCTCATTAGAACTGATTCAAATGTATTATTTTTAATGGCTGAGTAATACTCCATTGTGTATATGTACCACAGCTTTCTTATCCATTCGTCTGCTGATGGACATCTAGGTTGCTTTCATATCCTGGCTATTATAAGTAGTGCTACAATGACCATTGAGGTACATGTGTCTCTTTCATTTCTGGTTTCCTCAGTGTGTATGCTCAGTAGTGGGATTTCTGGGTCATATGGCAGTTCTGTTTCCAGTTTTTTAAGGAATATTCACACTGTTCTCCATAGTGGCTGTACTAGTTTGCATTCCCACCAACAGTGTAAGAAGGTTCCCTTTTCTCCACACCCTCTCCAGCATTTATTGCTTGTAGACTTTTGAATAGCACCCTTTCTGACTGGCATGAAATGGTACCTCATTGTGGTTTTGATTTGCATTTCTCTGATAATGACTGATGTTGAGCATCTTTTCATATGTTTGTTAGCCATCTGTATGTCTTCTTTTGGGAAAATATCTGCTTAGTTCTTTGGCCCATTTTTTGCTTGGGTCGTTTGTTTTTCTGGAATTGAGCTGCAGGAGTTGCTTGTATATTTTTGAGATGAATGCTTTGTCAGTTGCTTCATTTGCTATTATTTTGTTGCTTTCTGAAGGCTGTCTTTTCACCTTGCTTATAGATTCCTTTGTTGTGCAGAGGCTTTTAATTTTAATTAGGTCCCATTTGTTTATTTTTGCTTTTATTTCCATTACTCTGGGAGTGTGGGGAGCTGCCCGTGAGAACGGGGTCCTTTGTCCGAAGGACACAGCTCTGGGAGCTGCCTCAGTCCTTGAGGGTTTGCTTGTAAACATAGCTCTCTGTCCCGCCACCCCAGAGATTAGGCGCTTATTTACTGCAGGCACCTGGAGTTCTGTGCAAACTTCTCACGCACAGAGAAATGTTATCTGGTGTAAGAAATAATAACAGGGTGCCATTCCCATGCCCTCAAGATTTCTTGTAACTGTTTGTAAGATGTATAGGTCAACAAAGAAAATGTCAACTGTCTTGTCTTTCTCACGCTCTTCTGTATAAATATAAGATGCTAAATAAAGTTGGTGTCAGACTGCATCCCTTCGTGGAGACATGTCTGAACCTCTCGACCCCATCTTTGTTGTAGATTTCTCTTGCTTTAGTTTCTTTACTCAGCCCCGCCGTGCACGTTCTCGGGACCTGATCGACTTTGTCAGCTGGCACCGGCATGGGAGGTGGGTCATAGAGGATCCTGCTGTGATTTATGTCAGAGAGTGTTTTGCCTATGTTCTCCTCTAGGAGTATTATAGTTTATGGACTTATGTTTAGATCTTTAATCCATTTTGAGTTTATTTTTGTGTATGGTGTTAGAAAGTGTTCTAGTTTCATTTTTTTACAAGTGGTTGACCAGTTTTCACAGCACCACTTGTTAAAGATATTGTCTTTTCTCCATTGTATATTCTTGCCTCCTTTGTCAAAGATAAGGTGTCCATAGGTGAGTGGATTTATTTCTGGGCTTTCTATTTTGTTCCATTGATCTATATTTCTGTCTTTGTGCCAGTATCATAGTGACTTGATGAATGTGGCTTTGTAGTAGAGCCTGAAGTCAGGCAGGTTGATTCCTCTATTTCCATTCTTATTTCTCAAATTGCTTTGGCTATTCGAGGCTTTTTGTATTCCCTTACAAATTGTGAAATTATTTGTTCTAGCTCTGTAAAAAATACCATTGGTAGCTTGAAAGGGATTGCATTGAATCTATAAATTGCTTTGGGTAGTGTACTCATTTTCACTATATTGATTCTTCCAATTCATGAACACGGTATATTTCTCCATTTATTAGTGTCCTCTTTGATTTCTTTCACCAGTATTTTATAGTTTTCTATATATAGGTCTTTTGTTTCTTTAGATAGATATATTCCTAAGTATTTTATTCTTTTCGTTGCCATGGTGAATGTAATTGTTTCGTTAATTTCTCTTTCTATTTTCTCATTATTAGTGTATACAAATGCAAGAGATTTCTGTGTGTTTATTTTAATCCTGCAACTTACTATATTCATTGATTAGCTCTAGTAATTTTATGGTGGAGTCTTTAGGGTTTTATACGTAGTGAATCACATCATCTGCAAACCGTGAGAGTTTTACTTCTTCTTTTCCAATTTGTATTCCTTTTATTTCTTTTTCTGCTCTGATTGCTGTGCACAAAACTTCCAAAACTATGTTGAATAGTAGTGGTGAAAGTAGCCACCCTTGTCTTGTTCCTCCTGACTTTAGGGGAAATGCTTTCAATTTTTCACCATTGAGGATACTGTTTGCTGTGTGTTTGTCATCAGTTCAGTTCAGTTCAGTCGCTTAGTCGAGTCCAACTCTTCGCCACCCCATGAATCACAGTACGCCAGGCCTCCCTGTCCAACACCAACTCCCGGAGTTCACTCAGACTCACGTCCATTGAGTAAGTGATGCCATCCAGCCATCTCATCCTCTGTCATCCCCTTCTCCTCCTACCTTAAATCTTTCCCAGCATCAGAGTCTTTTCCAATGAGTCAACTCTTCACATGAGGTGGCCAAAGTACTGGAGTTTCAGCTTTAGCATCATTCCTTCCAAAGAAATCCCAGGGCTGATCTCCTTCAGAATGGACTGGTTGGATCTCTTTGCAGTCCAAGGGACTCTCAAGAGTCTTCTCCAACACCACAGTTCAAAAGCATCAATTCTTTGGCGCTCAGCCTTCTTCACAGTCCAACTCTCACATCCATACATGACCACAGGAAAAAACATAGCCTCGACTAGACGAACCTTTGTTGGCAAAGTAATGTCTCTGCTTTTGAATATGCTATCTAGCTTGGTCATAACTTTCCTTCCAAGGAGTAAGTGTCTTTTAATTGCATGGCTGCAGTCACCATCTGCAGTGATTTTGGAGCCCAGAAAAATAAAGTCAGGCACTGTTTCCACTGTTATCCCATCTATTTCCCATGAAGTGGTGGGACCGGATGCCATGATCTTCATATTCTGAATGTTGAACTTTAAGCCAACATTTTCACTGTCCACTTTCACTTTCATCAAGAGGCTTTTTAGTTCTTCTTCCCTTTCTGGCATAAGGGTGTTGTCATCTGCATATCTAAGATTATTGATATTTCTCCTGGCAATCTTGATTCCAGCTTGTGCTTCTTCCAGCCCAGGGTTTCTCATGATGTACTCTCTATATAAGTTAGATAAGCAGGGTGACAATATACAGTCTTGACGTACTCCTTTTCCTATTTGGAACCAGTCTGTTGTTCCATGTCCAGTTCTAACTGTTGCTTCCTGACCTGCATACAGATTTCTCAAGAGGCAGGTCAGGTGGTCTGGTATTCCCATCTTTTGAAGAATTTTCTACAATTTAGTGTGATCCACACAGTCAAATGCTTTGGCATAGTCAATAAAGCAGAAATAGATGTTTTTCTGGAACTCTCTTGCTTTTTCCATGATCAGCAGATGTTGGCAATTTGATCTCTGGTTCCTCTGCCTTTTCTAAAACCAGCTTGAACATCAGGAAGTTCATGGTTCACATATTGCTGAAGCCTGGCTTAGAGAATTTTGAGCATTACTTTACTAGCATGTGAGATGAGTGCAATTGTGTGGTAGTTTGATCATTCTTTGGCATTGCCTTTCTTTGGATTGGAATGAAAACTGACCTTTTCCAGTCCTGTGGCCACTGCTAAGTTTTCCAAATTTGCTGGCATATCGAGCGCAGCACTTTCACAGCATCATCTTTCAGGATTTGAAATAGATCAACTGGAATTCCAGCACCTCCACTAGCTTTGTTTGTAGTGATGCTTTCTAAGTCCCATTTGCCTTCACATTCCAGGATATCTGGCTCTAGGTCAGTGATCACACCATCATAATTATCTGGGTCGTGAAGATCTTTTTTTGTACAGTTCTTCTGTGTATTCTTGCCATCTCTTCTTAATATCTTCTGCTTCTGTTAGGTCTATACCATTTCTGTCCTTTATCGAACCCATCTTTGCATGAAATATTCCTTTGGTATCTCTGATTTTCTTGAAGAGATCCCTAGTCTTTCACAGTCTGTTGTTTTCCTCTATTTCTTTGCATTGATCGCTGAAGAAGGCTTTCTTGTCTCTTCTTGCTATTCTTTGGAACTCTGCATTCAGATGCTTATATCTTTCCTTTTCTCCTTTGCTTTTCGCTTCTCTTCTTTTCACAGCTATTTGTAAGTCCTCCCCAGACTGCCATTTTGCTTTTTTGCATTTCTTTTCCATGGGGATGGTCTTGATCCCTGTCTCCTGTACAATGTCACGAACCTCCATCCATAGTTCATCAGGCACTCTATCTGTCAGATCTAGCCCCCTAAATCTATTTCTCACTTCCACTGTATAATCATATGGGATTTGATTTAGGTCATACCTGAATAGTCTAGTGATTTTCCCTACTTTCTTCAATTTAAGTCTGAATTTGGCAATGAGGAGTTCATGGTCTGAGCCACAGTCTGCTGCTGGTCTTGTTTTTGCTGACTGTATAGAGCTTCTCCATCTTTGGCTGCAAAAAATATAATCAATCTGACTTCGGTGTTGACCATCTGGTGATGTCCATGTATAGAGTCTTCTCTTGTGTTGTTGGAAGAGGGTGTTTGTTATTACCAGTGCATTTTCTTGGCAAAACTCTATTAGTCTTTGCCCTGCTTCATTCCATATTCCAAGGCCAAATTTGCCTGTTACTCCAGGTGTTTCTTGACTTCCTACTTTTGCATTCCAGTCCCCTCTAATGAAAAGGACATCTTTTTTGGATGTTAATTCTAAAAGGTCTTTATAGAACCGTTCAACTTCAGATTCTTCAGCATTACTGGTTGGGGCATAGAAGGGGATTACTGTCATATTGAATGGTTTGCCTTGGAAATGAACAGAGATCATTCTGTCATTTTTGAGATTGCATCCAAGTACTGCATTTCAGACTCTTTTGTTGACCATGATGGCTACTCCATTTCTTTTGAGGGATTCCTCTCTGCAGTAGTAGATATAATGGTTATCTGAGTTCAATTAACCCAGTCCAGTCCATTTTAGTTTGCTGATTCCTAGAATATCAACATTCACTCTTGCCATCTCTTGTTTGACCACTTCTAATATATAGCTTATATTATGTTGAGGTATTTTTCTTCTATTCCTGCTTTCTGGAGAGTTTTTATCATAAATGGATGTTGAATTTTGTCAAAGGCTTTCTCTGCATCTATTGAGATAATCATATGGCTTTTATTTTTCAATTTGTTAATGTGGTGTATTACATTGATTTGTGGATATTGAAGAATATTTGCATCCCTGGGATAAAGTCCACTTGGTCATGATGAATGATCTTTTTAATATGTTGTTGGAGTCTGATTGCTAGAATTTTGTTAAGGGTTTTTACATCTATGTTCATCAGTGATATTGGTCTGTAGTTTTCTTTTTTTTGTGGCATCTTTGTCAGGTTTTGGTATTCGGGTGATGGTGGCCTCATAGAATGAGTTTGGAAATTTACCTTCCTCTGCAATTATCTGGAAGAGTTTGAGTAGGGTAGGTGTTAGCTGTTCTCTAAATTTTTGGTAGAATTCAGCTGTGAAGCCATCTGGACCTGGGCTTTTGTTTTCTGAAAGATTTCTGACTACAGTTTCAACTTCCGTGCTTGTGATGGGTCTGTTAAGATTTTCTATATCTTCCTGGTTCAGTTTTGGAAAGTTGTACTTTTCTAAGAATTTGTCCATTTCTTCGAAGTTGTCCATTTTATTGGCATATAAATGCTGATAATTGTCTCTTATGATCCTTTGTATTTCTGTGTTGTCTGTTGTGATACCTCCATTTTCATTTCTAATTTTATTGATTTGATTTGTCTCCCTTTGTTTCTTGATGAGTCTGGCTAATGGTTTGTCAATTTTATTTATCCTCTCAAAAAACCAGTTTTTGACTTTGTTGATTTTTGCTATGGTCTCTTTTGTTTCCTTTGCATTTATTTCTGCCCTAATTTTTAAGATTTCTTTCCTTCTACTAACCCTGGGGTTCTTCATTTCTTCCTTTTCTAGTTGCTTTAGGTGTAGAGTTAGGTTATTTATTTCACTTTTTTCTTGTTTCTTGAGGTATGCTTGTGTTGCTATGAAGCTTCCCCTTAGCACTGCTTTTACAGTGTCCCACAGGTTTTGGGTTGTTGTGTTTTCATTTTCATTCATTTCTATCCATATTTTGATTTCTTTTTTGATTTCTTCTGTGATTAGTTGGTTATTCAATAGTGTGTTGTCAACCTCCATATGTTGGAATTTTTAATAGTTTTTCCCCTGTAACTGACATCTAATCTTACTGCATTGTGGTCAGAAAAGATGCTTGGAATGATTTCTTTTTTTTTTTTTTTTAATTTACCAAGGCTAGATTTATGGCCCAGGATGTGATCTATCCTGGAGAGACCACTTCAAAACAAGGGACATATACAGACTGAAAGTGAAGGGTTGGAAAAAGATATTCCATGCAAATAGAAACCAAAAGAAAGAAGGAGTATCAATAATCATATCAGATAAAATAGACTTTAAAACAAAGGCTGTAAAAAGAGACAAAGAAGGACACAAAATAATGATCAAAGTTCAATCCAAGAAACAGATATAACAATTATAAATATATATGCACCCAACATAGGAGCACTGCAATATGTAAGACAAGTGCTAACAAGTATGAAAGGGGAAATTAACAATAATAAAATAATAGTGGGAGACTTTAATACCCACTCACAGCTATGGATAGATCAACTAAACAGAAAATTAACAAGGAAACACAAACTTTAAATGATACAATAGACCAGTTAGATCTAATTGATATCTATAGGACATTTCAACCCTAAAAAGTGTTTTGTATATTTGAAAAGAAGTCCTTATCAGATAAAGGTTTTGCATATAATTTTCTCCTAGGCTATGTCATATCTTCCCATCATGAGTAACTTCCACAGAAAAGACTATTTAATTTTAATCATGTTCAATTTATTTTTTCATGGGCTGTGATTTTAGTGTAGTATTTAAAAAGTTATCACATTTGAGGTCACCTACATTTTTTCCATTTTAATCTTCCAGGCATTTTATAGTTTTGTATTTTACTGCTATATCTATGCTCCATTTTCAGTTAATTATTATGAATGTTTTAAAGTCTAGGGAGCTGTGTCTAGAATTATTTTCTTACATGTAGATGTCCATTTTTTCTAGGAGCAATTATTTAAGAAAATATCTTTTCTTCGTTGAATTACTTGTCCTTACTTTTTTGTCAAAGATCAATTGACTATGTTTGTTTTTGTCTATTTCTGGTGTCTATTCTGTTCTATTCATGTTTTTGTTATTCTTTCCCTAATATGACAATTTCATAATTTCCATAAACTTATAGGAATATTTGAAGTCAGGTTCTGACTGTTTTTCCTCTATGGATATTGTTTTAAGCATTCAAATTTATGATTATGACTTACTCATCATTGGAATAGCTACATAAAGTTAGAAATGAGTACACATTATTATCATTTATCGCAGTACAGTCTATCCTATATACACCTCTTAACATTATCTAGAAAAGTTTGGTAATATTGGAATTTTTTTTTCCATAAATGCCTTGTAGAAATCTCTGCTTAAAGCTTTCTAGCTTTAAGAGTTATTTGTGTAAAAGTTCATTACTGATTTCAGTTTTCTGAAGTTTATAGGCACATTCATTTACATGTATTCATGTGTCAGTAATGCAAATTTTGGTTTCTAGTATTTGTCCACTTAATTTTGATATTCAAATATTTGGCATAAAATTTCATTTAATATTTAATAACTGATTTTGTGTCTTTGCCATCTGTTCTGATATCCTTTTTTTGTTGCTAATATTTGCATATTCACTGTCATCTTCATTATTTTTAAAACAATTTTAGTATTATCACAGCTTTACAAAGACATTTTTGAGCAAGATGTTGAGTTAATTAAAATTTGGCCTTTCTAACATAGTCCAATGCTTGTTCAGTTTTTGTAAATACTTTATGTGTGCATGAAATAAATAACCATGTTATCATAATTGGATGCATTTTTCATATATGCATGTTAGATCAACCTTTAATTTGCATTGTGTAATTCTGTTATAATTTTGCCTTCTATCAATTACCAAAAAATGAATTAAAATCTCCCAATGTGATTGGGGATTTGTCTCTTACTCTTTATAGTTTCTCTCTCTTGCTCCTTGTTTTCCTCCTTCTCTCTATTTCTTTCTCATTCTTTGTCTCTTTCTCTGTGTATGTATTTATATCTCTGTGTGGGTGTGCTCAGTTGCTCAGTCATGTCTGACTCTTTGTGACTCCATGGACTGTAGCTTGCCAGGCTACTCTGCCCATGAAATTTTTCCAAGCAAGAATGGTAGAGCAGGTTGCCATTTCCTACTCCAGGGGATCTTTCCATCCCAGGGATTGAACTCGCATCTGTTGCACCTTCTGCATTAGCAGGTGGATTCTTCACCGCTGCACCACCTGGGAAGCTATATCTATATCTATAGTGAGATAGATATAGATTGTCATTATAGTTCTCATTATATATATATATACACATATTTATATTTATATGCAAGCATATATGCCTACCAGGCTCCCCTATCCATGGGATTCTCCAGGCAATAGTAATGGAGTGGGTTGCCATGCCCTCCTCCAGGGGATCTTCCTGACTTAGGGATCAAACCTGCATCTCCTACATCTCCTGTATTAAAAGACAAGTTATTTGCCACTAGCACCACCTCATATATTGTGGCTGAATAATATTCTATTATATGTGTATATATATATACATGTATGCATATATATCACAGCTTCTTTCCCATTCATCCATCAATGAACACTTGTTTCCAAGTCTTGGTTATTGCAAATAGTGTTGCTATAAACATGAGGGGGCAGATACCTTTTTGAAATATATTTTTATTTACTTTGGGTATATTCCCAGAAGTAAAATTGCTAGATCATATAGGAGTTCTATTTTTAATTTTTTGAGGATCATCCATACTCTTTTCCATAGTGGCTGCACAAATTTACAATCCAACCACAGTACGTAGCATTTCCCATTGTCCACATCTCTTGTCTTTTTAATGATGATCTTCCTAACAAGACTGAGTTGATGTCTCATTGTGGTCTTAATTTTCATTTTTCTAATAACTAGTGATGTTTAATATCTTTTCATGTATCCATTGGCCTTTTATATAGATTCTTTGGAAAAATACCTCTTCAGACTTTTTACCCATTTTTAAGTGGATTAGTTTGTTTTTTGGTTTTGTTTTTAATTTTTTGTTATTGATTTGTAAAAGCTTTGGATGTTCACTTCTTATCAGATATATGACTTGTAAATATATGACTTTTCCATTCTTTAGATTGTCTTTTCACTCTGCTGGTGGTTACTTTTACTGTGCAGAATTTGTTTAAGTTTGATGTAGTCCTATGACATATCATTTTTGAATTATTATTTATGAGATATCTTTGAGGGCTGGGATAAAGATAATGTCTTCAAGAAAGTATTTGGATATGCTTCTTGTAGACTCAAACCAATACATATTTAGTTTATAATTTATAACTTGAAGTTCATGGGACCCTGGTGATGCAAGCTTGAGCTATAAATCAGTGTGCATGCCAAAAGTATCTGCTACTTCTTAAAAACAGTTTTCTTCTTCCTGCTGTATATAAAAACAAAGAATATAAATGTCCAAGTATTTACTACTAGTCCAGTTGTCTCAAGAGCACATATCCCTTGAGGATCCAGACTAAATATGGGGAAGATCTCTTTTAGGCTACTCAATTTGGTAGTATATGAACTATGATTTCTAAACTCCTTACTCTACAAGGCCATCAAAATTATAATACATTTATTTTTAATATTGGCAAGTTCTCTCAGGAAAAATGTGGTTTTTCTGCCTTTCCTTCCTCTCTGTAATCTAGCTTTCTCTTAATTGTAACCTTTTATAAAGCCCCTATGATTTTAAAAAGACTTTTAAATTGCCCATCCACATTTCTATTTGTTTTCAGTAGGAGATTTGGTTTAAATATTCTAGTACATTCTATTCTTGAAAATTAATACCTTAAATGAAAATCTTGTTCACATTCACCTGGAACAAAATCTGAAAAGAGGCAAATATGCTAATTCCTGGGCAGTGGCTGATTATCCAGCCAGATGATAAGTAACCTGTCTGTAGCAAAAGTAGATAACTAATGTCAAAGATGTTTTGGAAAAAAATAAACTAAATAGACCTCTTTAATTACCTCAGCATTAAAACTCGTTGACTGAGTATGTGTATCAAGAGATTTAAATGACATAATATGTTCTTAAAATCTGCTAGAGAACGTGACCATTCTTAGATTAATAAGCTTGTGAACAGAATGTGAATTGTGATTTGAGGGAATTAATAATTTTGACTACTAATGGGATACTTTTATGACAGGTATCTTTAACTCTGCTTCAAAAAGTTTGCACAATTTCAATTTTCTTGAAACAATTCCCTCAAACATGAACCCCCAATATATTATAGTGGTCAGTGATTTGTCTTACATGTAATAAGTAATTATTTTGTAATTTTATTTAGTTTGATTTCTTTTGCACTATTAAGATCTGGACATCCATTGAAGATCATTATGATGTGTAGCATTGTACCTAAAAAATAATTCATATCACAGCAGAAAGCTAGTTCTTGTGAATTATATGCTTTCTAACATTTACCTTGACAGTGGAGGCCATTTTATTTTAATATAAAATGTTAGTATGGCTTTGAAAATCAAGCCACAGCATAAACAATGTGACAACAAATTGAGATTTTTGAGGCTTTCCAGCAGAACGTAGAATATGCTATAATAGATTTGTAACTTACATATGATTGTGTTCCTCCCATGTCAAGAGTACATCTTGCTGGGTACCAAGAAAAAAGGGTAGATGAAGGGTCTATTATTATTATTCCTAAATATATTCCCTAAATATTAACTTTCATATCAGTATACAATGGGATATGTTGGCATAAATAATTTCAGGAATACTTTCACCAGAGATAGCTTCTGAGACAGCAACTTGGCCATTCTTAAGTCTTCAGGGCCCCAGGTGAGCTGGGCAAAGCTGAGGTGATTGCAGCTATTTGTTCAGATTTACACATGGAAGTAGAAATGCTATCTGCAGTAAACACTGAGAAGCCCGCCAGGCTTCTCTGCCTATGGGATTTCCCAGGCAAGCATACTGGAGAGGGTTGCCATTTTCTTCTCCAGAGGATCTTCCTGACCCAGAGAATGAATCCACGTCTCCTGCATTGCAGGTGTAATCTTTACTGCTGAGCCACCAGGGAAGCGTGGTATTATTGACAGAGAGTGAAATATAATATTTTAAGAATGGCAGCATCGGAGTAGTTGACCATCTTTCATGGTGGTTCATGTTCTGGCAAACAATACAGAATTCTTACGACCTTTCTGACTTTGAAGTAAGTGTGGCTTAGACAGTGGAGAACTCATTTATGCTTATGAATGTCTCCAAGAATTGGAGACCAAATTTAAAACTACCATAATGGACATTATATTTTTATATATGAATCATAGTGATTCTGTTTCTCTAAAAAATCTTGTTACAGACTTTATTACTGAAGATGGTTCAAAGTACAGGATTTTTAAGATGATTTTTCTGAATTTGCTTTGAGGTATGTGGAATTGCCTCTCTACCCTGATTAGATTAAAAGATGGCAGTGACTAATTCTATAGCAAAGAGAACACTAACAGCCTATGGTATGAACTGGTCATAGATATGCAAAATGTTTATGTTACATAACACTAATCTGTCACTTATAAGAAACAAGGAGATGAATGACTGTGTGTGCCCAGAGGGAAAACCCTATCTCCTATGGCTTCAATACTGTAATTGCTGAAAATCAAACACAGAGTCTCATCCTGCAACTTGGTAAAATACATGCAAATTGAGCTCCAAGCTTGGCAGGGTGTTTATTTTTATTTATTTATTTTAAAATTTATCTTTAATTTAGGAAAAATTGTTTTATAAAGTTGTATCGGTTTTTGGAATACAAAATGCAAATTGTCCATAATTATTCATATATCACTTCCCTCTTGAGCCTCCCTCCTCTTCCCGATTCCACCCCTCTAGGTAATCAGTGAGAGAGCCAGGCTGGGCTCCCTGTGTTATACAACTTCTCATAAGCTACCTATTTTACACATGGTAGTGTGTACTTGCTGATGCTACTTTCTCCATTCTTTCCACTCTCTTCTCCCTGTGCACTGTGTCCACAAGTGCATTCTCTATATATGAGTTCTCAATTCCTTTTCTGAAAATAGGTTCATCAATACCATTTTTCTAAATTTCATATGTAGGTGTTAATATATTTTATTTTTTTTTCTCTTTCTGATTTACTTCACTCTGTATAACAGGCTCTCGTTTCATCCACCTCACTAGAATCGACTCAAATCCATTCTTTTTATAGCTGAGTAATATTCTATTCTATATGTGTACTATATCTTCTTTATCCATGCAGCTGTCGATAGACCTATTTCCTAGTTATTGTAAATAGTGTTGCTATGAACATTGGGGTACATGTGTCTTTTTCAATTATGGCTTTCTCAGGGTATATACCCAGTAGTGGGATTACTGGGTCCTGCTGCTGCTGCTGCTGCTAAGTCGCTTCAGTCGTGTCCAACTCTGGGCGACCCCATAGACAGCCTCCTACCAGGCTCCTCTGTCCCTGGGATTCTCCAGGCAAGAACATTGGAGTGGATTGCCATTTCCTTCTCCAATGCATGAAAGTGAAAAGTGAAAGTGAAGTCGCTCAGTCATGTCCAACTCTTAGCGACCCCATGGACTGCAGCCTACCAGGCTCCTCCATCCATGGGAGTTTCCAGGCCAGAGTACTGGAGTAGGGTGCCATTGCCTTCTCTGTTACTGGGTCCTATTGTAGTTTTATTCCTAGTTTTTCAAGGAATCTCCATACTGTTCTCTATAGTAGCTGTATCAACTTATATTCCCACCAACAGTGCAAAAGTGTTCCCTTTTCTCACATCTTCTCTAGCATTTATTGTTTGCAGGTTTTTTTTTTTTTTTTTTGATGATGTCCATTCTCTCTGTTCTGAGGTGATATCTCATTGTAGTTTTAATTTCCATTTCCCTAATAATGAGTGAGTTTGAACATCTTTTCATGTATTTATTTGCCATCTGTATGTCTTCTTTGGAGAAAAGTCTCTATAAATCTTCTGCCCATTTTTTTTTTTTTTTTTTTAATTTGGGCTTTTTTTCTTTTTTTTTTTTTTTAATTTAATTTTATTTTTAAACTTTACATAATTGTATTAGTTTTGCCAAATATCAAACGGAATCCGCCACAGGTATACATGTGTGCCCCACCCTGAACCCTCCTCCCTCCTCCCTCCCCATACCATCCCTCTGGGTCGTCCCAGTGCACTAGCCCCAAGCATCTAGTATCATGCATCGAACCTGGACTGGCAACTCGTTTCATACATGATATTTTACATGTTTCAATGTCCTTCTCCCAAATCTTCCCACCCTCACCCTCTCCCACAGAGTCCATAAGACTGTTCTATACATCAGTGTCTCTTTTGCTGTCTCGTACACAGGGTTATTGTTACCATCTTTCTAAATTCCATATATATGCGTTAGTATACTGTATTGGTGTTTTTCTTTCTGGCTTACTTCACTCTGTATAATAGGCTCCAGTTTCATCCACCTCATTAGAACTGATTCAAATGTATTCTTTTTAATGGCTGATCCATTGTGTATATGTACCACAGCTTTCTTATCCATTCATCTGCTGATGGACATCTAGGTTGCTTCCATGTCCTGGCTATTATAAACAGTGCTGTGATGAACATTGGGGTACACGTGTCTGATACTGAGTTGTATGAGGTGTTTACGCATTTTGGAGACTTTGTCAGTTGTTTAGTTTGCAATTATTTTATCCCATTTTGAGTGTTGTCTTTTAACCTTGTTTATTGCTTCCTTTGCTATGAAAAAGCTTGTAAGTTTATCTAGCTCCATTTGTTTATTTTTGTTTTTATTTGCATTACTCTAGGAGGTTGCAGGTCAGAAAGCAACAGTTAGAACTGGACATGGAACAACAGACTGGTTCCAAATGGGAAAAGGAGTATGTCAAAGCTGTATATTGTCACCCTGCTTATTTAACTTATATGCAGAGTACATTATGAGAAATGCTGGGCTGGAAGAAGCACAAGCTGGAATTATGATTGCCGGGAGAAATACCAATAACCTGAGATATGAGGATGACACCACCCTTTTGGCAGAAAGTGAAGAAGAACTAAAGAGCCTCTTGATGAAAGTGAAAGAGGAGAATGAAAAAGTTTGCTTAAAGCTCAACATTCAGAAAACAAAGATTATGGCATCTGCTCTCATCACTTCATGGGAAATAGATGGGGAAACAGTGTCAAATTTTATTTTGGGGGGGGGGGCTCCAAAATCACTGCAGTTGGTGATTGCAGCCATGAAATTAAAAGACGCTTACTCCTTGGAAGGAAAGTTATGACCAACCTAGATAGCATATTCAAAAGCAGAGACATTACTTTGCCAACAAAGGTCTATCTAGTCAAGGCTATGGTTTTTCCAGTGGTCATGTATGGATGTGAGAGTTGGACTGTGAAGAAAGCTGAGCACCAAAGAATTGATGCTTTTGAATTATGGTGTTGGAGAAGACTCTTGAGAGTCCCTTGGACTGCAAGGAGATCCAACCAGTCCATTCTGAAGGAGATCAGCCCTGGGATTTCTTTGGAAGGAATGATGCTAAAGCTGAAACTCCAGTACTTTGGCCACGTCATGCGAAGAGTTGACTCATTGGAAAAGAGTCTGATGCTGGGAGGGATTGGGGGCAGGAGGAGAAGGGGATGACAGAGGATGAGATGGCTGGATGGCATCACTCACTTGATGGACGTGAGTCTGAGTGAACTCTGGGAGTTGGTGATGGACAGGGAGGCCTGGCGTGCTGCAATTCATGGGGTCGCAAAGAGTCAGACACGACTGAGTTACTGAACTGAAATTATAACATCCTGATAATTATAGCTTTGTAGTTTAGTCTGAAGTCAAGAATGTTGATTCTTCCAGCTCTATATATCTTTGTCAAGATCGCCTTGGCTATGCCAGATCTTTTGTGTTTCCACACAAATTGTGAATTTTTTTTTCTAGTTCAGTGAAAAATATCATTGGTAGTTTGATATGGATTGCATTCAATCTGTAGATTGCTTTGGGTAATGTGGTTATTTTTGTGATATTGATTCTTCCAATCCAAGAACATGGTATACCTCTCCATCTGTTTCTATTCTCTGTATTTTCCTTACTCAGCATCTTATAGTTTTATGCATACAGGTTTTTTGTCTCTTTAGGTAGGTTTATTATTAGATATTTTATTCTTCTTTTTTTGCAATTACAAATGCAATTGTTTTCTGAATTTCTCTTTATGATTTATCTTTGCTAGTGTATATAATACAAGGGATTTCTGTGTATTAATTTTATATCCTGTGACTATACATTATTCACTAATTAGCTGTAGTAAATGTCTGGTGGCATCTTTAGGGTTTTCTATGTAGAGTATCATGTCATCTTCAAATAATGAGTTTTCCTTCATTTTTTTTCCAATATGGATTAATTTTATTTATTTTTCTTCTCTAATTGCTTCAGCTATGAGGTTCAAAAGTATGTTGAATAATAGTGGTGGGTGTGGGCACCCTTGTCTTGTTCCTGATCTTAGAGGAAATGCTTTCAGGTTTTTAACATTGAGAATAATGTTTGCTGTGGGTTTAATGTATATGGTCTTTCTTATGTTGAGATAGGTTCCTTTTAAGCCTCTTTTCTGGAGAGATTTTTATCATTAACCAGTGTTGAATTTTGTTGAAAGCTATCTCTGCATCTATTGAGATAATAATGTTTTTGTTTTTGTTTTTAATCTTTTGATTTCTTAATATGGTGTACCACATTGATTTGCATTTGCTGAAGAATCCTTGGATCCCTGGGATAATTCCCACTTGATCATGATATATGATCATTTTAACATGCTGTTCGTTTCACTAGAATTTTGCTGGAGTTTTGCATCTATATTCATCAGAGCTATTGGTCTGTAATTTTTCTTTGGCGGTATATTTGTCTGGTTTTATACCAGGGTGATGGTGTCTTTCTAGAGAGGTTTCCTTCCTCTGCAATTTTCTGGAAGATTTTAAACAGGACAGGTGTTAACTTTTCTCTAAACTTTTGGTAAAATTTGCTTGTGAAACCATCTGGCTATGTGCTTTTTAGGGAAGATTTTTTTATTGCAATTTCAATTTCCATGCTTGTGATTGGACTGTTCATATTTTCTATTTCTTCTTGCATCAGCTTTTGGCAGGTTATACTTTTCTAAATACTTTTCCATATCTTCTAGGTTGTCCATTTTATTGGCATACTTTCTCATACTATTATTTTATGATCCTTTGAATTTGTGTGTTATCTGCTCTAACTTCTTTTTCATTTATAATTTTATTGATTTGAGTCTTTTTTTTTTTTCCTTGATGAGTCTGGCTAATGATTTGTCAATTTTATCTTTTCAAAGAACCAACGTTTTGTTTTAATGATCTATGCTATTGTTTTCTTTGTTTCTTTTTCATTTATTTCTACGCTGATCTTTACGATTTCTTTCCTTCTATTACCTTTGGGTTTTTTTGTTCTTCTTTCTCTAGCTGCTTAAGGTGTAACATTAGTTTGTTTATTTGTAATTTCTCTTGTTTCTTTAGATAAGCTTGTATGGCTATAAATTTCCCTTTTAACATTGTTTTTATTGCATCCTATAACCTTCCAGTTGACATTTTCTTTAATTCATTGTCTATATAGCTTTTGATTTCCTCTTTCATTTCTTTATTACTTCTTGGTTATTCAGAAGTATATTGTTTAGCCTCCATGTATTTCTACTTTTTATGTTTTTTTTTTTTTTTTTCCTATGAGTGTGTGCTCAGTTGCTCAGTCATGTCCAACTCCTTGTGACCCCATGAAATGTAGCCCACCAGGCTCCTCTGGCAATAGGATTTCCCCAGAAAGGGTACTGAAAAATGTTTCCATTTCCTCCTCCAGGGAATCTCCTGACCCAGGGATCAAATTCACATCTCCAGGGTCTCCTATATTTTTCCCGTAGCTGATGTGTAATCTTATAGCCTTGTGGCCAGAAAAGATCCTTGAAATAATTTCAATTATATTTTTTGAAACTTACCAAGGCTTGATTTGTGACCCAAGATGTGATATATCCTAGAGAATATTCCATGTGCACCTGAGGAAAAAAAGTGAAATCTACTCTTTTTTGGATGAAATGCCCTGTAGATATCAATTATGTCCATCTGGTCCAATGTATCATTTAAAGCTTCCGTTTCCTTATTAATTTTCTGTCTGGATGATCTGTCCATTAGTGGGAGTGATTTTTAACCCATTATTGTGTTACTGTCAATTTCCTCTTTAATATTAGTTAGCATTTGCCTTATGTATTAAGGTGCTCCAATGTTGGGTACATATATATTTATAGTTGTTATATCTTCTTGGATTGATTCTTTGATCATTAAATAATGTTTTCCTTTGTCTTTTGTAGCAGATTTTATTTTAAAGTCATTTTATCTGATAAGAGCATTTCTTCTCCCACTTTCTTTTGATGTCCATTTGCATGCTCTTTTTCCAGCCCCTCACTTTCAGTCTGTAAGTGTCCATAGGTCTGAAGTGGGTCTCTTGTAGACAGCATATATAGAGGTCTTTTTTCATATCCATTCAGCCAACCTGTGTCTTTTGATTGGAACATTTAATCCACCTGCATTTAAGGTAACTATTGGTAAGTGTGCTCCTATTGGGTTTCCCTGATAGCTCAGTTCATTAAGAATTCACCTGCAATGCAAGAGAACCTGATTTTATTCCTGGGTCAGGAAGATCTGCTAGAGAAAGGATAGGCTACCCACTACAGTAATCTTGAGTTTCCCCTGTGTCTCAGCTAGCATAATTCACCTGCAATGTGGAAGACCTGAGTTTTAACCCTGGGTTGGAAAGATCCCCTGGAGAAGGAAAAAGCTACCCACTCCAGTATTCTGGCCTGGAGAATTCCATGGACTGTATAGTCCATGGGGTCACAAATAGCTGGACATGACAGCAATTTCACTTCACTTCACCTGATCCTATTGTCATTTACTTTATTGCTTTGGCTATGATTTTTAGACCTTTTATTTTCTTTTTTTTTTTCTGTCTAGAGAAGTCCCTTTGACATTTATTGTAAAGCTACTTTGAATTCACTTAACTTTCACTTATCTGCAAAGCTTTTGATTTCTCCTTTGAATCGGAATGATATTCTTCCTGGGTAAAATAATTTTGGTTGTAGGTTTTTTCCTCTCATCACTCTAAGTATATCCTGCCACTCCCTTCTGGTCTGGAATTTCCATTGAATGATCAGCTGATAACCTAATGAAGATCCCCTTATGTTATTTGCTAACTTTCCCTTGAAAGTGAAGTTGCTCAGTCGTGTCTGACTGTTTGTGACCCCATGGACTGTAGCCTACCAGGCTCCTCTGTCCATGGGATTTTCCAGGCAAGAGTTCTGGAGTGGGTTGCCATTTCCTTCTCCAGAGTATCTTCCCGAACTGGGGATCGAACCAGGGTCTCCTGCATTGTAGGCAGATGCTTTTACCGTCTGAGCCACCATTTTTGCTCTGTGTTTAATCTTCATTAGCTTGATTAATATGTATTTTGGTGTGTTTCTCTTTGTGTTTATCTTGTATGGGCTACTCTGAGCTTTCTGTACTTGGGTAGTTATTTCCTTTCCCATGTTAAGGACACTTTTGACTATAATCTCCTCAAAATTTTCTTATACCCTTTCTTTTTCTCTTCTTCTTCTGGGCCCTCTGTAATTTGAATGTTGGTGTACTTAATGTTGTACCAGAGGTCTCTGAAACTGCTCTCATTTCTTTCTGTTTCTTTTTTCTTTATTTTGTGCTTCTCTACCATTCTGTCTTCCTGCTCACTTATCCATTCTCCTGCCTCAGTTATTCCGCTATTGGTTCTCTCTAGTGTATTTTTAAACTGTTATTCTGTTTTTTATTGCTGATTGCCATATATACATTCTAAGTCCTTGTTAAACGTTTCCTTTATCTTCTCAATTCATGCATCCATTCTATTTATCTCTGCCTTCATTTTATTTCCAAGATTTTGGATCATCTTTACTATTATTACTCTTAATTCTTTTTTTCAGGTAGACTGCCTACTTCCTCTTCATTTGTTTGGTCTTGTGAATTTTTACCATGTTCTTTCATTGGCTACATGTTTCTGTCATTTCATTTTGTCAGTTTACTGTCTTTAGGGTCTCCTTTCTACAAGCTGGGGAGTTGTAGTTCCTCTTATGAGTGAAATCCGCCCCCTCATAGGTAAATTTGGACCAGTGCCTTGTGAAAGTTTCCTGGTTGAGTGACTTGTGCCTATGTTCTGGTGAAAGGAGCTTAATTTTGTCTCTCTGAAAGGCAGTTTCATGTCCAATAGTGTGTTCTGGGGTGTCTATGGGCTTCAGATCACCTGTATGCTAATGGGCAGGGTTGTGTTCTTATTTTGCTCAAAGTTTGGCATGATGCATCCAGCACTGGAAATTGTGGGTCTTTGGGTGGGGTCTGGTTTTAGTGTTGAGAAGGAGGCCTTTGGGAGAGCTTTCACTGATTAAGGATCTATTGGGTCAGGAATCATTTGCTGGTCCAAAGTCCTGGACTTGGGTCTCCCACCATGGAAGTTCAGGCCCAACCCCTTACTATAGCACCAAGACTTCACAGCCCATGCAGTACAGAAGACAAAACTCCAAGACTCATGGTGAAAGCATTACTCAATATCCAATAACATCTAAAGAAACCCAAATATTTCTTTCTACAAAAAGAAATTAAGAGAGTAAAAAGAGAGAGAAAAAAATAAAAACAGAAATCAAAAATGAAGAGAGTAATCAAGCCCATAAGCAAACCCATAAGTGAAAATGAACACTAAAAACTAGACCAGTAAAAATACAAAATCAAAAATATGAAAAAAAACCTGCAATATAACTAAATAATATTGTAAAAATAGGAAAAATAAGTTTATTAAAAATAAGATGTTTTATAGAAAAGGAAAAAGTAAGGCTAAAATACAAATTAAAGGATTAGTAAAGAAAGAACAACATTAGTACAATATGAAACAAACAAACAAAAAACAAGAAAGAAAGAAAAAAATAGAGTGGCAATAAGAAGAATTTCCTCCCAATTCCTCCACTGTCCTCTTCATACTGCCAGACAGTTTACTTACTCTGGAAGTCCTTCAATATTTCTAGGAAGGTCTCTGAGCCTGCTGTGGGTGCTGTGCGGTGTCAATTCAGGTTAAATCTGGCCTTATTCCAGCTTGTACTTTCTCCAAAAGTCTGCAATTGCCCCCAAAGTCCACAGTCTCAAGATAATTGTGGGGTTTTAATCTGATGCACCTGTTCCTTTCTCTTCTCACACAGCCCCTGGTGCTTTGCTATGGTTCTGAGCCTACCTCTGACTGTAGGCCACTGTCTGGTATTTGTTTCCCACCCAGACCAGAGGGGATAAAAGTAATTGCTTATTACGGCTCATTTGCTCAGTTGGGCTAGGGAGAGGGAGTGATATGGCAGCCACAACTGTGGTGTTTGTGAAGTGCTTGCTGCAGCTGAGGCTTATGGGAAGCCACTATATTTGAGGTGGGTTTTACACTCTTCCAGAGGAGTTATCCAAAGGTCTTGTGTCCCTAGGCACAGCCAAGCTCCACAGGCTCCCAGGAATTTTTGGGTCATAACTTGTGCCTGCTCAACACTTGGTGGCAGCTGCTACCTCTGGGGTCAGGACTGCAGCAGCAGTGTTTTGTTCCCTACCTCTGGATCTTGCCCTGATTTTGGTAGCGGCCATCTAGTTTGCATTCCCCACTCTGGGATCATAAGCTGCAATTGCATCCAGTACTATCTCTGGCACTCATGCTGGCTTTGGTGATGACTAAGCATATCTAACTCTGAGATTTGGCAGTTCATAGCTGTTACTCATCTCACTTATGGCATTCACAAAGTTTGTTCTTGTTTTATGAAAGCAAGGAGAGTTAGAGGGCCCCCATTGCAACAATTTCTTTCAGTCCAGGTATTTCCCTGGACTCCCTCAGATGTGCTGCACTAGCTCCCTCAGAGTATCCATGACATTAAACCCCAGTCTTCTCCCTGGGGTCCGACCCCTGAAGCCTGTGTCTCAGTAGCTAGCCCCAACTCACTGCAGCGGGCATGCAAGATGCTTGGCAATGATCCCTGTGGTGGATTTTCTCCATTTTGGTTTCCAAGCATGTGCTTTCCCCTCTGAGGTTCCAAAGCCCCATCCCCACTCATGAGGTTTCCGAATATGAGAAAAATTTTCCTCCTTAACGATTCCCTTCCAAGGGCACAGGTCCCTGTCCTGACAGCCTTTACCTGTCTCCTTTTATATCTTTATCTTTTGCCCTACTTCATTCTGAGGATATTGGATTGCCATTTTGGAAGTCTAGTATCTTCTGCTAGCATTCAGGTGTTCTGTAGACATTTTCCAAATGCAGAGTTATTTTTGATATATTTATGAGGAGGAAGGTGATCTCCCCTTCTTACTCCTCCATCATCTTGAAAGTCACCCCAGGTGTTTACTTTTAAAGAGAGGGGATTGATTAGGAAATAATCTTTTAAATTAGTATGATGACATATGGGAAGACCCTGACGAACCTAGAGATATCAGGTCCCTAAATTTTGATGAGACATTTTTGCCAGTGGAAGAGGCCTCCAGACATTTAGGTATTCGCCTTTCCATCCCCACCTGCATTGTCTGAGGAAACTCTTATGGCTTCATCAGTGGTAGTGGCCACACAAGACAATGCTAATTCTCCTGAGGACCCATCCTCAGAAATCTTTTTTTTTTTTTTTTTTTTTTTTCCCTAGACCTTTAAGTAGACTCAAATCCCAACAGGCCTATAAAGGTGAGGTACAAAGTGTATTACACTACAAAGTAATCATTTGTATTTCTAATTTATATAGATAAATACAAAGAACACACATAGGAATGTATACTAAAGATGTGGCAACAGAGTAGAAGGAAGATATAGTTGGATCACATTAAATTGATGGATGTGGTTTACTGAGCAGAGATTCAGCATTTAATGTGGTAGCTCCAGGAGTTAGATAGGTTTGTAACTGTTTGGTTGGTTGCCTGATGCATGGATTGAAATGTGACCCACAGTGAGTAGACTTGAAATGCCCAATCTACCTTTGTTAATGTGGAGGAAGGGATTCATGGGCTTTGGTTCAGTTCAGTTCAGTCGCTCAGTTGTGTCCGACTCTTTGCAACCCCATGAATCACAGCATGCCAGCCCTCCCTGCCCATCACCAACTCCCGGACTTCACTCAAACTCACGTCCATCGAGTCGGTGATGCCATCCAGCCATCTCATCCTCTGTCGTCCCCTTCGCCTCCTGCCCCCAATCCCTCCCAGCATCAGAGTCTTTTCCAATGAGTCAACTCTTCACATGAGGTGGCCAAAGTACTGGAGTTTCAGCTTTAGCATCATTCCTTCCAAAGAAATCTCAGGGCTGATCTCCTTCAGAATGGACTGCTTGGATCTCCTTGCAGTCCAAGGGACTCTCAAGAGTCTTTTCCAACACCACAGTTCAAAAGCATCAATTCTTCGGCGCTCAGCCTTCTTCACAGTCCAACTCCTCACATCCATACCTGACCACAGGAAAAACCATAGCTTTGACTAGACGGACCTTTGTTGGCAAAGCAATGTCTCTACTTTTGAATATGCTATCTAGGTTGGTCATAACTTTCCTTCCAAGGAGTAAGTGTCTTTTAATTTCATGGCTGCAGTCACCATCTACAGTGATTTTGGAGCCCCCAAAAATAAAGTCTGACACTGTTTCCACTGTTTCCCCATCTATTTTCCATGAAGTGATGCGACCAGATGCCATGATCTTCATTTTCTGAATGTTAAGCTTTAAGCCAAATTTTTCACTTTCCTCTTTTACTTTCATCAAAAGGTTTTTTAGTTCCTTTCACTTTCTGCCATAAGGGTGGTGTCATCTACATATCTGAGGTTATTGATATTTCTCCTGGCAATCTGGATTCCAGCTTGTGCTTCTTCCAGCCCAGCATTTCTCATGATGTACTCTGCATATAAGTTAAATGGGGTTAAAGAGACTGAAATTTTGATGACATTTTTCATTTAAAACCTACTCATCCATATTGGGAGGTCAAAAGATAAGGCTTTCGCAAAGATTTTGAGAATTTTGTGATGGGAAGCTTAAGTGCAAAGAGAGTTATTGTATCCCCAGGTATTAGATACCATGTGGCACCATTAAACCACTAAAGGAAAGTTGGGTATGGTTACCTTAAGAGATAGGAGGGTCAAAGCAGAAATCAGAAAAGTGTGACACGTATAAACTTATGCCTTTGGTTAGTCAATCATAATGTTCCCAGAAGTGAAATAAATATTAAGACTACTAAATTCTGATTTGATCTGTAGTAGAAAAGTCCTAGATCAAGTGGACAAAATTCTAGCTTAAATCATAAAAATAATGATTTGTGATCCTTCAGTCAATTCCCAGAATTGGGTCTTTACACAATCAGAACCCCTTGAGTGATGGAGAGAATGGGTCTTCTTGAGGAAGGACCCTGGTTCATGCCCCAGTATTTATGCTGTGAATCCTTTTCCCAGCCTTTTCCAAAGGGCACTACTATCTTTTATCAGGGTAACTGTGCATTGGGGAAAAATAAATAATCAGAACTTTTGGAGACTAGTAGACACTGGGTCTGAACTGACTCTAAATCCAGAAAACAAAAAACATCTCTGTGGTTCACTACTCAGAGTAGAGGCTTAAAAAGGTTAGATAATCAATAGAGTTATAGCTCAGGTTAATTTCACAGTAGTCCTAGCATGGCCTCCAAACCCATTCTGTGGCTATTTACTCAATCCCCAACTGGATTATTGGAAAAGACACACTTAGCATTTAGTAGAAAGTCCACATCAGTTCCCTGACCTCTAGAGTGAGGGCTATGATGGTGAAAAGGGTAAAATGAAAGCCACTAGCTTGGCTCTACCTAGGAAAATAATAAATAAAAAGCAATACCACATTCTTAGATGAATAACAGAGATTAGTGTCACCGTCATGGTTTTGAAGGATGTAGTGGTGCCAATTCCCACCACATTCCTATTCATCCTCCCTAGTTGGACTGTGCAGATGATAGATGGATCTCCAATAAAGACAATGACTCTCTTAATCTAACCAGGTGGTAATTCCAATTGAAGCTGCTGTACCAGGTGTAGCTCCATTGTTGGAAAAAAAATAATACACTCCCTAGTACCTAGAATTTAGCTATTGATCTGTGAAATAGCTTTTTAAATTTTTTCTTCTTTCCTATCAATAAAACCAGCCAGAAGCAGTTCCTCCGCCCTCCCGCCCCCAGGGGGCAGGGACAATAATACACCTTCACTGTCCTATACCAAAGGTATCAACTCTCAGCCTTTGTAATAAATTAGCTTTTAGGATTCTTGATCACCTTTTCTTTTCACAAGGGGTTATGCTGATCCATTACATTGATTGAACTTAGTAAGCAAGAAGTAACAACTTATTAATTAAATGAATATTGGTAGTAGTACTTATTGCTAAGATATTTGTGCATCATGGGGTGAGAAATAAATCTGACAGAGATCAGGGGCAACTATGTCAATGAAATTTCTAGGGATATGTTGGTATAAGGTCTGCCAAGATTTTTCCCAAAGGTGAAGGAAAATTTGCTACTCTTAGTCCCTTCTATTCCCCCCAAAAAGCACAGTGCATCTCTTTGAATTTTGGAGGCAACATATCTGGGTGTGTTATGTTGACCTGTTTTATGAGTGATGTGAAAAGCTGCTAACTTTGAGTGGTGCCTAGAAAGAAGGCTCCTCATCAGGCCCAGGCTGCCAAACAAGCCGCTGTATAACTTGGGTCATATGACCCAGGAGATCCAATGGTGCCTGAAGTTTGAGTGGCAGATAGGGGTAGCATTTGGAGCCTTTGGAAGGACCCTCTAGGTGATTTTCAGACTAGGTCCTTCAAATTTTAGAGCAAAATCCTGCCGTCCTCTGCAAATAATACTTTTTGATAAACAGCTCCTTGTCTACTGGGCCTTAGTGGAATGTGAATGCTTAATTATAGGCCAAAAGTCTCATTTGCATAGCAACACTCCATCATCAAATGGAAATGGTGCATATATAATGGGGAACAGGCAGGCCCTGAAAGTGTAAGTAAGTTACATGAAGAAGTGTCCCAAGTGTCCATGATTCCCACTCCAGCCTACCACCTTCCCTCTTCCATTCTGCACACGTGGCTGCATGAGGGATTTCCTATGACCACTTGACAGAAAAAGAGAAAACTCAGATCTGCTTTACAGATAGTTTTGCACTATATACAGGTAACACCTGAAAGTGGACAACTAAATCTCTATGCCTTTTTTTGTGGGACATCTCTGAAGGACACTGGTAAAAGGAACTCCTATTAGAGGCATAACTCCAAGTGGTGCACCTCTTTGTTCATTTTATTCGGCAAAATGGATGGACAAACATGCAAGTATATATTGATTTATGGACTTCGACCAGTGGTTCTGTTGAATGGTCACAGACTTTGAAACAACATGATTGGATAACTGGTGAAAAAGATTTTTGGAAAGAGGTGTGTGGATTGATGTTTCTGAATTGGTTTAAAAAAATGTATGAGTATGTATGTGTTTTCTGTGAATGTTCACCAAAGGATGACCCTAGCTGAGGAGGATCTTAATAATCAAGTACATGGGATGACCCATTTTGTGGATCCAATTTAGCCTTTCTCAAATCAATCCCGTCATCATCCAATGTGTTCATGAATAAAGTGGTCATGGTGACAGGGATGAAAGTAATGCACTGGCTCACCAAAATATTCTTCCATTTACTAAGGCCGCCTGACTATGGCCACTGCTGAGTATCCAATCTGCCAATAGCAGAGATCAACACTAGTCTCTGATATGACATCATTCCTTGGGATGATCAGCCAGCTACCTGGTGGCAAGTTGATTACTTTGGACCACTTCCATCATGGAAGGAGCAGCCTTTTGTTCTTAATGGAATAGATACTTCTGAACACGGCCTTGCCTTCCTTACACATGTTTTGTTGCCAAAGCTAATACCCATGTAGTTACAGAATGTTTATGCAATGTCAAGTTATTTCAAACAGCATTACTTCTGTTCAAGGAACTTACTTCACAGCAAAAACAAACAAAATCCTGACGCAACAGACCCATGCTTATGGAATTCACTGTTCTTGCCATGTGAACCATGTTGAAGCAGTTGGTTTGACAGAAGCATGGAATAACCTTATGAATAGTTAGTTACAGCATTAACTAAGTGGCAATACATTACAGGGCTGAGGCAAGGTTCTCTATAGGGTTGTATATGATCTGAATCAAGGAGGGCATGGCAAGCCACTCCAGTTTACTTGCCTGGAGAATCCACATGGACAGAGGAGCCTGTCAGGCTACAGTCCGTGGGGTATCAAAGAGTAGGATATGACTGAATGACTAAGAGCAGTGCATGCTCTGAATCAGCATCTAATATATTGTGTTATTTATTTAATAGCCAGACTCCATGGGTTTAGGAATCAGGTGATGGAAATTGGAGCTGCACCATTTACTATTATTATTTTTCCTTCAAGTTTCCATTACTTTATACTCTGCCAAGCTTGAGGTCTTAGTTCCAAAGGTGGAAAAGCTTTCCATCAAGAGACACAAAAATGATTCCATTACTCTGAAATTTAAGACTGCTGCCTGGCACTGTGGCTTTCTCACACCTCTGAATCAAGTAAGGAATGTAAAGTAGTTACTGTGCTGGCTTCTGTCTATTAATGAGGAAATTGGACTGCTACTCCTCAGTGGAGTAAAAAAGAATATGATCAGAGTACAAGAAATTTCTTGAGGGTATCTCTCAGTATTACTATGCTATGTGATTAAGATCAACAGAGAAAAAATGTAAACCAATCCAAGAAGGGCCACTAGTGACCCAGATCTTTGAGAACAAATTTGTGGGTCACCTTACGAGGTAAAGAATCATGATTAAAAATGATGCTTGATGAAGGCAAAGAGACTACAAACTGGATTATAGAAAAAGTAATTACAATGAGAAGTTGAAACCGCATGAACAGTTACAATTATTGCAGTTCAATTGCTAAGTGGTTGTCCAACTCTTTGCAACCTCATGGACTGCAGTACATAGGCCTTTCTACTTCCACTATCTCCCAGTTTGATCAAATTTGTGTCCATTGAGTGCATGCCTGCTCTTCTTCTTCAATTATTTTGGACTTTTTGCAACCTCATGGACCAAAGTCCACCACACACCTCTGTCCATGGGATTTTCCAGGCAAGAATGCTGGAGTGGGTTGCCACACTCTCCTCCAGGAGATCCTACCAACCTGGGATGAAGCTCACTCCTCCTACACTGCGCACATATTCTTTACAGGTGAATCACCTAGGAAGCCCCATCTATTGAATAGGTGATGCTCTCTAAACAACTCTTCCTCTGCCACCCTCTTCTCCTTTTGCCTTCACTCTTTCCCAGGCTCAGGGTCTTTTCCAATGAGCTGGCTTTTCACATCAGGTGGTCAAATTATTGAAGCTTCACTTTCAGCATCAATCCTTCCAAATAATATTCACTGTTGATTTCTTTTAGAATGAACTGGTTTGATCACCTTGGAGTCCGGGACTCTCATGAGTTTTCTCCAGCTTCACAATCTGGAGCTTCACAATCAAAAGCATCAAATCTTCGGCATTCTGCCTTCTTTATAGTCACATCTGAACATGACTGCTGGAAAAACCATAGTTTTGGGTATATGGATCTTTGTTGACATAATGATGTCTCTGCTTTTTAATACAGTGCCTAGGTTTGTCACAGTTTTCCTTTTAAGGAACAAGCGTCTTTTAATTTCATGGCTGCAGTCGCCATCCACAGTAAATTTGGATAGAAAATAAAATCTATCACTGCTTCCACTTTTTTCCATTCTGTTTGCCATGAAGTGATGGGACATAATGCCATTATCTTATTATTATTATTATTATTATTTTAATGTTGACTTTCAAGCCAGCTTTTTCACTCTTCTCTTTCACCCTTCTCTTTCACCCTCCTCAAGAGATTCTTTAATTCCTCTTCACTTTCTACCATTAGAGTTATGTCACCTGCATATCTGAGCTTGTTGATATTTCTCCCAGAAATCTTGATTTCAGCTTGTGATTCCTCCAGCCTGGCATTTCTCAAGGTGTACACTGTGTGTAAGTTAAATAAGCAGGGTGACAAGATACAGCCTTGTCATATTCCTTTCTCACCATTGAACCAGTCCATTGTTCACTGTCCCATGCTAACTGTTGCTTCTTGACCCATATATAAGTTTCCCAGGAGATAGTTACTGTTTGTGGTACTCCTGTCTCTTCAAGAATTTTCCAGTTTGTTGTGATCCACACAGTCAAAGGTTTTAGTATAGTCAATGAAGCAGAAGTAGATGTTTTTCTGGAACTCCATTGCTTTTTCCATGATCCAATGAAGATTGTCAATTTGATCTCTGGTTCCTCTATCTCTTTGAAACCCAGGTGTTACACCTGGAAGTATTCATTTCACATATTGCTAAAGCCTAGCTTGAAGAATTTTGAGAATAATCTTGCTAGCACATGAAATGAGTGCAATTGTACAGTAATTTAAACATTCTTAGGCATTGCCCTTCTTTGAGATCGGAATGAAAACTCACCTTTTCCAGTCCTGTGGCCACTGCTATGTTTTCCAAATTTACTGACATATTGAGTGCAGTACTTGAATAGCATTATCTTTTAGGATTCTAAGTAACTCAGCTGGAATTCCATCACCACTACTAGCTTGTTCCTATTAATGTTTCCTAAGGTCCACTTGACTTCACATTACAGGATGTCTGACCCTAGGTGAGTAACCACACCATCTTGGTTATCCAGGTCATTAAGTTTTTTTTTTTTTTTTTTTGGTATAGTTCTTTATGTATTCTTGCCATTTCTTCTTCTTTTTTTTTTTTTTTTTTTTTCAGTGTGTGCTTTATTTTTTTTTTATTTTTTTTAAATTCTATTTTACTTTTAAACTTTACATAATTGTATTAGTTTTGCCAAATATCAAAATGAATCTTCTTAATCTCTTCTGTTTCTATTTAAGTCTTTAATATTTTTGTCCTTTATCATGCTCATCCTAGCTTGAAATATTCCCTTTTTACCTCCTTGAAGGGAGGAGGTAAAGTTTTCTTGAAGAGATCTCTAGTCTTGCCCAGTCTATTGTTTTCCTCTGTTTCTCTGCATTGCTCATTTAAGAAGGTCTTCTTATCTCTCCTTGATATTCTCTGGTACTCTGCATTCAGTTGGGTATATACTTCCCTTTCTCTCTTGCTTCCCTTTTTGTTTCTCTTCTCTTCTTAGCTATTTGTAAAGCCTCCTCAGACGACCACTTTGTCTTCTTGCATTTCTTTGTCTTGGGGTTAGTTTTGGTCACTGAGTCCTATACAATATTACAAACTTCTGTTCATAGATCTTCAGGCACTCTGTCTACTTGATTTAATTCCTTAAATCTATTTGCCATCTTCACAGTATAATCATAAGGGATTTAAGCCTGCAGTTTACAATAAAGAGCTCATGATCTTAAGCCACAGTCAGCTTAATGTATTATTTTTTGCTGACTGTATAGACCTTGTCCATTTTTCTCTTCAAATAACAGAATCAGTCTGATTTGGGTATTGACCATATGGTGATGTTAATGTATAGAGTCATCTCTTGGGTTGTTGGAAAAGGGTGTTTGCTATGACTAGCATATTCTCTTGATAAAACTCTGCTAGCCTTTGCCCTGCTTCATTTTGTACTCTAAGGTCAAACTTGCTTGTTATTTTGGCTATCTCTTCACTTCCTACTTTTTCTTTCCTATCCTTTCCAATGAAAAAGGCATAGTTTTTTGGTTTTAGTTCTGTAAAGTGTTGTAGATCTTCATAGAAACAGTCAGCTTCAGCTTTTTCAGCATCAGTGACTGGGGCATAGATTTGAATTACTATGATGTTAAATGGTTTGTCATGGAAATGAACCAAGATCATTCTATCATTTTTTTCAGCTTGCACCCAAGTATCGCATCTTGGACTCTGTTGTTGACTATGAGTGCTATTCTGTTTCTTCTAAAGGGGTTATTGCCCACAGTAATAGATATAATTGTCATCTGAATTAAATTTGCCTATTCCCTCCAAGCATTCTCTGGTGACTGAGATGGTAAAGAATCTGCCTGCAATACAGGACACCCAGGTTCGATCCCTGGGTTGGGAAGATCCTCTGGAGAAAGGAATGGCAACTCACTCCAGTATATTCTTGCCTGAAGAATTCCATGGGCAGAGGAGCCTGGTGGGCTACAGTCCATGGGATCCCAAAGCATTGGACATGACTGAACAACTAACACTTTTGCTTTCATTCCCTTCCATTTTAGTTCACTATTTCCTAAGATGACGATATTCAATTTTGCCATCTCCTGCTTGACCATGTCCAATTACTGCATCCAAGTTACCACAATCAGGACTGTAATTACCATGGGTAGTCCTCCTGTGTGTGCATATGTTCTTGACTGGATCACAGATGTCTGATTTAACTTTATTTCTGGGTGTGTCTGGGAAGGTATTTCTGGAGAAGATTCACATTTGAATCAGTAGACAGAGTAAAACAGATTACCTTAACTAGTGTGGTTGGGCATTATACAATCCACTGAGGACCTAAGTAAAGCAAGAGCAAGAAGGATTCACTCTGTCTCTGCCTGAGTGGAACACTGATATTCTCTTTCTTCCAAGGTTCCTGTTTCTCAGGCTCAGATAGAAATCAGTACCATCTGGCTCTTAGGCCTTTGAACTACATCTCTAGTTTTACTACGTCTCCAGCTTGCAGATGGTGGATTTTAGGACCTCTCCATGATTGCATGATCCAATACCATATAACAAAATCAGCCTCAATCTTTCTCACACATAATGTATAAAAAAGGTAATGTACATGTAAGGAACGAGATTTAGTTGATTTCCTCAGGACAACTAAACCAAGTATCAGAGACAGGGCATGACCCTACATATTCTTTATATTTCTCTGTTATTTTCAGAATAGAGGAAATGGAAAAGAATGAGTTATGGCTCAAATCACTTTTTTTAATGTATCTAAACTCTATAAGAAGGAAAAAATTTGGTGAGACAGAAAGTCTAAAGTAAACTTATATCCGCTATGTTCTTTCAGAATATTTTCTTGCACATAATTGAAGCTTTTGAGAAGTTCTTTATTTTGCCATACTTTGTTCTATTTGGTCTTTTTTTTTTTCCTGCACATGCATTCTGCTTTACAAATATGCAGTTTTCAAGAATAAGAAGCTGATTTGTTTGTATCACTCTCCAACACTGCCCACAATGGGTTCATAAATGCCATTAATTCCTTTTAAGCGATTATAATAAAATGTACAGCTTTTTAGAAACAATCTGCCCCTCTTATGTCTATTATGTGTATATTTGCATTCAAATTTGAAATCTTCACATCACACTAATGACAGATTTTGCATTTACATTAAATGCTCAAAATTACATATTGATTAAATTTTAGCTATAAACTCCTGACATTACCATTATTAAATTCTCATTTCATAATAATCAAGACAAAGTAAAATGTTGACATAGTATTTTAAAGACTTTTGTTTTCTTTCAAGTAATCATAAAATCTAAATTTTATATGTATTAATATTCTACTATCTTGTAACAGGAAATAATCCACCATATTTTTCATAGTTTTTTCTTTTAAAGTTATCTTCATTCACAGAGAAGCTGTTGAGTATATTTACATATGTTTATATTTGTAAAACATTATTTTCTACATAATTTGAATAAAATCAGTAAATTGAGTGAGGTTTTATTAAAGATGGTGGAAAAAACATTGCTCAATTCAGCAGTATATGGTTTGCCTCAGTTAACACAACACATAGAATCTGATATGTAGCAGATGGTGGTATAAAAGCAAAGTAGTGTTTCCCTTTTGGTTCTTTTATATTTATGTGCTCATTTATTGGGGAAAAAAACAGCTATTCTGCTATTTTTTTTTAAAGAGAAATAGAGTTATGAGAGAAAATTTCAAATGCATGATTGCTCTTTTGCATCTTATATTGAAGCTGCTACAAAACTGTAGAAATAAAAATAAAAATTTCTTCAATTCACATAATCTGAGGGGTAAAAGAAGTGGCAAGGGCATTTTTAAAACTTTGACTGTGTTTGCAAATTCATACCTGAAAACTCCTTATTTGAAATCTTTCCACTAAAGCATAGTATATAATGAATTAACTGACTGAACTTTGTTTTTAACACTGAACAGCACCATAGCAAGTGAACTCTGTATGTACATAAAAGAGGCTCATATCTCTGAAATGAATGAACTCAAATAACAAATCATTTGCCTGTTTTTCTGTCTTGTATACAAATGTAGAGCACTTACATTTATATTGTTTATTGTTATTTTTCACAATAGTTTCATCTTATTTTCTTAGATAAGTAAATTAAAGTTTAAAAATTAATTTATATGTTTATTAAGAATAAGCTTAATAAATATATCTATTTATTAAAGTAAATTCAAAATGAGTTAAATGCTTAAATGTAAGACTTGAAACCATAAACTTTCTAGGAGGAAACATAGGCATCATGCTTTTTGACGTTGGTCTTCAAAATATTTTTTGGATACATTTTCTCAGGCCAGAGAAACAGAAGTAAAAATCAATAAATGTGATTATATCAATTTGAAAAGTATTTGAATAGTGAAAGAAATTACAAGAAAAAATGTTTGCCTACTGGATGAGAAAAGATATTTGCAGACAATATATCAGATAAGGGGCTATATCCAAAATGTAAGAGGAACTCATACAATTCAACATCAAATAAAACAAAACAAAACAAACAAAAAACCCAACTAAAAAATAATTTGAGAATCAGAACAGACATTTTCCCAAAGAAGACCTATATAAGGAAAATGGGGACATTAAAAAAAAAAAAGGCTCAACCTCACTAATCATTAGAGAAATGCAAATCAAAATCATAAGATATCACCTAATACCTTTCAAGATCTCTATTATCAAAAAGACAACAAATGTAATCATTGCTGAGGATATGTAGAAAAGGTAGGTCTCACCACTGTTGGTTAGATTATAAGTTGGTGCATGCGCTATGGAAAACAATATGAAGATTCCTCAAAAAATTAAAAATACACTACTATATGACCTAACAATACCACTACTGGGTATTTATCCAAAAAGTAAACAAAAACACTAATTTGAAAAGTTATCTATATCCTTAGGTTCATTGCAACCTTATTTACAATAATAAAGATACTGAAACTGAAGTGGCCATCAATAGATTAATGTATATAAACATATGTCTCACATTTTCCATGTACTCTATAAAATGAAATATAGTCACAAAAAAAGAAATGCCATTTATGACACCAAGGACAGACCTATAATGTATTATGCTAAGGGAAATAAGGCAGATAGAGAAAGGCAAATACTGAATTATTTCATTTATATGTAGATAATAAAAAGCAAAACAATACCAAATATAAACAGAGTTATAGGTACACAAAGTAAAAAAGTGTTTAACTGAGAGGAGAAGAAGAAGAAGAAAAAAAGAAAGAAAGAAAGAAAGAAAAACAGGTGAGGAAGATTAAGTAAGTAATAAAAACTTCCTGTTGTAACATAAATGTCAGACACATGAAATATACAGTGTGGGGAGTAGAGGCAGTAACTATGTAATATTCTTGTGCTACAACATATTGTAACTAAAGATCATGGTGATGAGTTTGAAATGTATAGAAATATCAAATCACTGTGTTCTGTAACGTAATGTCCTCAGTTCAGTTCAATTCAGTTCAGTGGCTCAGTCGTGTCCCACTCTCTGTGACCCCATGAATCATAGCATGCCAGGCCTCCCTGTCCATCACCAACTCCCGGAGTTCATTCAAACTAATGTCCATCGCATCAGTGATGCCATCCAGCCATCTCATCCTCTGTCATCCCCTTCTCCTCCTGCCCCCCATTCCTTCCAGCATCAGGGTCTTTTCCAATGAGTCAACTCTTCGCACGAGGTGGACAAAGAACTGGAGTTTCAGCTTCAGCATCAGTCCTACCAATGAACACCCAGGACTGATCTCCTTTAGGATGGACTGGTTGGATCTCCTTGCAGTCCAAGGGACTCTCAAGAGTCTTCTCCAACACCACAGTTCAAAAGCGTCAATTCTTTGGCTCTCAGCTTTCTTCACAGTCCAACTCTCACATCCATACATGACCACTGGAAAAACATAATGTCCTAGGTAAATTAAATTTCAAAAATAAACAAACTTGTAGAAAAAGAGATCATATCTGTGGTTACCAGAAGTGGGATTGGGGATGGGGAAAATTGGTGGAAGGCAATCAAAAGATGCAACCTTTCAGTTATAAGATAAATGATTACTAGGGATCTAACATGTTGTTCAGTAGCTAAGTCATTTCTGAGTGTTTGAAACCCCATGGACTGAAGCAAGCCAAGACTCCCCATTTCTCACTATTTTCCAGAGTTTGCCCATGTTCATGTCCACTGAAATCAATGATTCTATCCAGCTATCTCATTCTCTGTCTTCCCCTTCTCCTCTTTTCCTCAATCATTCCCAACATTCGAGTTTTTTTCCACTGAGTTGGCTTTTCACATCAGGTGGCTAAAGTATTGGAGCTTCAGCTTCAGCACCAATCATTCCAATGAATATTCAGGGCTGATTTCCTTTAGGATTTGCTGATTTGAATTCCCTGCTGTCAAAGGGACTCTTAACAGTCTTCTCCATGACCACAATTCAAAAGCATCATTTCTTTTGTTCTCAGACTTCTTTATGGTCCAACTCTCACATCCATACATGGCTGCTGGAAAGACCCTAGCTTAGACTATATGGACTTTTGTTGGAAAAGTGATGCCTTTGCTTTTTAATACACTGTCTAGGTTTGTCATAGCTTTCCTTCAAAGGAGCAAGCATCTTTAAATTTCATGGCTGCAGTCACTATCCGAAGTGATTTTGGAGCCCAAGAAGATAAAATCTGTCACTGCTTCCACTTTTTTCTCTTCTATTTTCCATTAAGTGATGGACTGGTTGCCATGATCTTAGTTTTTTGCTTTGTTTTGTTTTTTAATGTTGATTTTTAAACCAGCTTTTTCATTCACCTTTTTCACCCTCACAAAAGAGGCTCTTCAGTTCCTCTTTGCTTCCTGCCATTAAAGTGGTATTATATGCATATCTGAGGTTGTTGATATTTCTCCTGGCAATCTCATTTCCAGCTTGTAACTCATCCAGCCTGGAATTTTGCAATTTAACTCACTCTGCATATGAGTTAAATCAACAGTTTGACAATATACAGACTTGTACTCATCTCCCAATTTTGAACCAGTCTGTTGTACCATGTCCAGTTCTAACTGTTGCTTCTTTACCAGCATACGGGTTTCTCAAGACACATTTAAGGTGGTCTGGCATTCCCATCTCTTTATGAATTTTCCATAGTTTGTTGTGATCCACACAGTCAAAGGTTTTAGCATAGTCAATGAAATAGAAGTAGATGTTTTTCCAGAGTTCCTTTGCTTTTTCTATGATCCAATGAATATTGGATGAGCTTCCCTGATAGCTCAGTTGGTAAAGAATCTGCCTGCAATGCAGGAGACCCTGATTCAATTCTTCTGTCAGGAAGATCCACTGGAGAAAGGAAAGGCTACCCACTCCAGTATTCCTGGGTTTTCCTCATGGCTCAGCTGGTAAAAAACCTGCCTGCAATGCTGCAGACCCCAGTTCAATCCCTGGGTTGGGAGGATCCCCTGGAGAAGGGACAGGCTACCCACTCCAGTATTCTTGCCTAGAGAATCTTATGCATGAGGACCCTGGTGGACTACAGTCCATGGGGTTGTAAAGAGTAGGACATGACTGAAACAACTTAGCACACAACGAAATGCTGACAATTTGATCTCTTGTTCCTCTGCCTTTTCTAAGGGCTATAACATACAACATAAGTATAGTTAACATTGATGTATGTTATATATGGTATGCATGAAAGCTGTTAAGAGAGTAAATATTAAGACTTCTCATCAACATAAAATGATTCTATTTCTTTAATTTCATATCTGGAGGTCATGATTTATGTTTACTAAACTTATCATGCAAAGAAGAGCTCAATAAAGGACAGACATGGTAGGGACCTAACAGAAACAGAAGATATTAAGAAGAGGTGGCAAGAATACACAGAAGAATTGTACAAAAAAAATCTCCATGACTCAGATAATCATGATGGTGTGATCACTTACCTAGAGCTAGACATCCTGGAATGTGAAGTCAAATGGGCCCTAGGAAGCGTCACTATGAACAAAGCTAGTGGAGGTGATGGAATTCCACTTGAGCTATTTCAAATTCTGAAAGATGATGCTGCGAAAGTGCTGCACTCAATATGCCAACAAATTTGGAAAACTCTGCAGTGGCCACAGGACTGGAAAAGGTCAGTTTTCATTCCAATCCCAAAGAAAGGCAATGCCAAAGAATGCTCAAACTACCACACAATTGCACTCATCTCACATGCTAGAAAAGTAATGCTCAAAATTCTCAAAGCCAGGCTTTAGTAATACATGAACTGTGAACTTCCAGATGTTCAAGCTGGTTTTAGAAAAGGCAGAGGAACCAGAGATCAAATTGCCAACATTTGCTGGCTCATCGAATAATCAAGAGAGTTCCAGAAAAACATCTCTTTCTGCTTTATTGACTATGCCAAAGCCTTTGACTGTGTGGATCACAATAAACTGGAAAATTCTGAAACAGATGGGAATACCAGGCCACCTGACCTGCCTCTTGAGAAACCTATATGCAGGTCAGGAAGCAACAGTTAGAACTGGACATGGAACAACAGACTGGTTCCAAACAGGAAAGGGGTACGTCAAGGCTGTATATTGTCACCTTGCTTATTTAACTTATATGAAGAGTACATCATGAGAAATGCTGGGATGGAGGAAGCCCAAGCTGGAATCAAGATTGCCGGGAGAAATATCAATAACTTCAGAAATGCAGATGACACCACCCTTATGGCAGAAATTGAAGAGGAACTAAAAAACCTCTTGATGAAAGTAAAAGAAGAGAGTGAAAAAGTTGGCCTAAAGCTCAACATTCAGAAAACTAAGATCATAGCATCCAGTCCCATCACTTCATGGCAAATAGATGGGGAAACAGTGGAAACAGTGGCTGACTTTATTTTTATTGGTTCCAAAATCACTGTAGATGGTGATTGCAGCAGTGAAATTAAAAGACAATTACTCCTTGGAAGGAAAGTTATGATCAACCTAGACAGCATATTAAAAAGCAGAGACATTACTTTGTCAACAAAGGCCCATCTAGTCAAGGCTATGGTTTTTCCAATGGTAATGTATGGATATGAGAGTTGGACTGTGAAGAAAACTGAGTGCCAAAGAATTGATGCTTTTGTACTGTGGTGTTGGAGAAGACTGTTGAGAGTCCCTTGGACTGCAAGGAGATCCAACCAGTCCATTCTAAAGGAGATCAGTCCTGGGTGTTCATTGGTAGGACTGATGCTGAAGCTGAAACTCCAATACTTTGGGCACTTAATGTGAAGAGCTGACTCATTTGAAAAGACCATGATGCTGGGAAAGATTGAGGGCAGGAGGAGAAGGGGATGACAGAGGATTAGATGGTTGGATGGCATCACCGACTCGATGGACGTGGGTTTTGTTGGACTCCGGGAGTTGGTGATGGACAGTGAGGCCTGGCATGCTGCAATTCATGGGGTCGCTAAGAGTCGGATACGACTGAGTGACTGAACTGAAACGTATTGTAGTAATTATTTTATGATGTACACAAATCAAAGCACTATGCTTTGCACTTTACACTTATACAGTGCTACATGTCAATTATATCTCAGTAAGCATGAAGAAAAAATAATTTAAGTTTCCAGGGCAGGTATGTAGTGGTCCTGGAATTATGTTTCACGATACTATTTTCAAAATTATGCCATAAAATCAAAATTTAGGTGTCAGCTTTGAGTTTATATCTTGAGGTCTTGATGTCCTTCTTATTTTTTGAGAGGTCAGAATGAATTACTCAAACATGAAGAGAAGTAGGTGTGCTATGACATTAATAATGTTTGAGATTCAGGATCTCTTTGCCCTTTTTCATATAAAGCCTTGTAAACTAGGCACACTTTTCCTGTTGACCCACCAGATTTTAATTTTCTTGTACTTCAGAACCTCCACTTACAGGTTCTCCATGTCATCATATGAATATAATCATCTATATTACAGTGCCTTACTTTGGCTGTGCTCTAAGATAACCTATGGCCATCTGAGGACTGTGATTATAATCACAGATCTGCACCTCACCCCCACCTCCCACCCCCCGCCTCCAGAATAATCGATTTCCTTTTTCAAGCAGTTCTCAGACTTCAGCTTGGTAGAGCTTTTCAGAACATTGGCCTTGAGTGTAAAAGACTTGACAGCAGAGGCTATGTGTTATTCATCATTTTACTCCTACTACTTAGAATAGTGCTCATCAGTAAGTACCTTAATAAGGTTTCATCTTCAGATTTTACTGCATCATACAACAGTACATTTTTTTCCCCACATTTCTTTGTTTGATGCTGTATTTTCATTAACAGCAAATATGCAAATTTTCTAACAAATATACTTGAATTTAAGAATTCTTATTGAAAAAGCATGCATTTTCTTTACCTTTTAACATTTGTTCGTGGGTAAGAATTCATTTAAACATGAATTACATGGCTTTGATAGAATTATTTAGAAGAAATAAGGTAATTTAGCAGTGAAGAGAAGTTGACAGGAAATCAAGGTCTGAATTCAGATTCTTGCTCAGGTCTCAGTTCTGATGCCTACTACTTGTGACTTTGGACAAGATCACATTGAAGTTTCTTTCTTATAAGGAGGGAATAATAATAGTTTTTCCACTTGTTGTTGTTGGAGAGAGTCAATGAAATAGGAGTTATAAAAAAATTCACAGTGCCTTAGACTTAATAAATGTTAAATAAATATTAGCTATTCTACACTTTAATAATAAAGATGGAACTAGAACAGTCAACAATACAGGAAACAATGTGAAAAAATTAAACCAACCCTAACTACCCAGGCTCTCTCCTCTAGTTGAGGATCCCAGGAAATACACAGTTATTAGGATTATGAATCACAAGACAGATGAAAGTCTATGTGAAAATTGGAGACTGAGAAAGAAGGGTCTCACTAACGACCTTGGTGAGGAAAAACAATCAGCAGAGTCACTGATCCATAAAGCATGCTGCAAGGTAGCCTAGAGGAGATCTTTGAAAAGAGATAATCAGTATAGAATAGAGCCACAGGACTACAGAATCAATTTGTAGAAAACCATTTTGACAAATTTTGATTTGGTTTTTATTTTTACTTTCAAAGACACCTTGATGAAAATCCTTTTAAATGCATTCTGCAATTATTCTTTTAAAGTCTAAAGGAAAGAAATCAAACGGAAGAGTTGCTAATTGCAAAAGGAATTCTAAATAAACCATAAAAATATCCTATTTTATTAACACATTTCATATCAAAAAGTATATAAGTAACAATACGCTTTCTTTGTTGTTGTGTCAATGACATATTAATTCACAAACTGATTTTTTAAGGGAAGGTTAGTTGTTTGTTATTTCATGATTTTATTTTTATTTTTTTTTCTTTTTTTCTTTTTTTAAATTTTATTTTATTTTTAAACTTTACATAACTGTATTAGTTTTGCCAAATATCAAAATGAATCCGCCACAGGTATACATGTGTTCCCCATCCTGAACCCTCCTCCCTCCTCCCTCCCCATTCCATCCCTCTGGGTCGTCACAGTGCACCAGCCCCAAGCATCCAGTATCGTGCATCGAACCTGGACTGGCAACTCGTTTCATACATGATATTTTTCGTGTTTCAATGCCATTCTCCCAAATCTTCCCACCCTCTCCCTCTCCCTCTCCCTCTCTCACAGAGTATTTCATGATTTTAAAATGTACTAACTCGTAGTTGATATCCATTGTCTAAGGAACTGATTCACAACTATTAATTATTTTTAAAGCAGCAGTGTGATAGTGGATTGAAGAACACATCCAAATGCATATTGCATAAAATGAAAATATTAAATCAATATACCTGTAATACAACATCAATCCTGTTACTGATAATCTGAATTTTCAGTAGGTGTGCAACAAAGGTAAAACTTCTGTCTGGGAACATTTTTTATTTTTAATGGCATGATAAAATTTACAGCTAAAAGAGCCTCAAACCATTCGCCTTTCAGATATCTGCCTTTTAATATAGTAGAGAAGTAAGATGATCCAGAACCTGGTAGTTACACTCAATCTTGAAGGAAAGACCAAGTTGAATTTTTTGGTTCAACATCGTGATAACCTCATTTTTTAGATAGTTTCTCTCTCTATGCCTTGAGTCTCAGGTAGTGTTGATACCTCTCTATCCTATAAGAATGAATAAAATACTTTTTAACGCCTACATGTTAGAAGTCATTTAAGAAAAATTATATTATCTAGAAAAACAATTTTGAAAAAAGAAATTGCAAAAAAATATAAATAGCAAGTAGAAAAATTAAAGGTATAACATGCAAGCTAGCTTTAATTTCAAATGAAACAAAAGAAAGATAATTTTTTAAACATTATATTTTGAACTAACTTTATAATTATAGAAAGATTGCCTCCCCCCAAAATGTGCAGAGTCTTATGTCCTTCTTGCACTGTTACCCAGGGGACAAAGGTTTGAGGAGAAAGAGTATTTGCAAAAATCTATCCTAAGATATTTGTCATATACCACAAGAGAAATGGTAATTCATGTTGCCACTGAGAAACATGTTAGACATCAAATGCACCAGGTGCTTAAGGTAAACATCTAATACAAGTCTCTATCAACAATGCCTGAAAAGAAAAGCTTATTTTTAACAAAAGGAAATCTATCACCAAGTGTTCCATAGCATATCTTGAATATCATACAATGAGAATCTCAATTCCTGTCCAGTAATAAATTCTGCATCAGAAAACCCTAAAGAAAAACCATAAATATTATTTAAGAGTAATGATTATACTTACAAATGTGTTTACGTGATCTTCATAGAGTTTTAAAAATGAAGACATTTTATAATAAATTGGGAATTTTTCTTTATTTTGTGCTTTTTTTGGTCTTTTGAAAACCTATGCTTGAATTTACACATGGTAATTGCCTTCTTTAGACAGAAAAATTCTGCACTGAGGCCCAGTGCCTGCCACTTCCATGGCTTTACTTTGGAGTCACTTCACTTTTGTATGTAACTTCTCTGGTTACATACATACTTGATTTTATGTTCCCCAGTATATTATATTGTGTCACTTTGAATCCATTTGCCACCTAACTGGGTGTATAAGTATGTGCATGTATTTGGAGATTTTGCATGTATACTAATTATTTATTTACTTAAAGGAGACTTGCAACAGACTTAATACTTCTCTCAGAAGATGCATAATTAGAATGGGATCATGGGAAGGTTACTGACTTTTTTTTTTTTTTGAACTTCTCTATTTCTGATTTTTTAAAATAAGTATGTATTACTTTTGAATTCAGAAATTTCATAAAAAGGAATGAAAGACCAAAAAATAGAGAATAAAAAAGAAGCAAATTATCACGGGGACTAAGTAGCACGGCTATATACAGTTTACCAAGATCTAAGTGTGGGAAAGAATTCTACATAAACAGGCCTAGTTTTGTCAGCATATAGTCAATATTAAAAGCTTAAACAGTTAGCACACACTGGAAAAAGAGAAATTTCTGGAGGCTGAAGAGTCTAAATCCTTTTCCTTGAGGAATTTACAATTAATTGGGAGACTATGAATAAGAACAACAAATAAACCAAAAAAAAGAAAAACAGAAATAAGCAAACAAATCAGAGCATATATAATTAAAATTGTAAAAAAATTAAGTATAGTTTTCTAAATATATGTAATATATATGTTTATAAGTCTAGTTTTCAAGTCTATAACTCCATGAGCTCAAATCATGTTCATAACATATTTAGGAAATAAAGAGGTATATGTCATCATTCTTGTATTTCAGGTGAAAAAAAAAAAATGCTGAGAAAGGAATTTAAATCATTTTGCTTGCACCAAGCTGGAAGTAAAAGCAAAATTGTCTAATTTTTCCTATGCCACTTTTACTACAGTAGTACATTTTAGAAAGTATTTAAAAATATCATATAATTGAGTATTCCATTTCACCATCATAAGATGGAGATGGATTCTTACAAAATTGATATCTGAACTTCATTTTGAATGAAGGTCTGTTAAGTTATCTTTAGAACTCTTTTTCCTGAAGCTATCTGGCATTGGTGCTGATGATGTTGGTGGTGGTGGTTTAGTTGATAAGACATGTCCAACCCTTGCAAACCCATGGGCTATAGCCTGCCAGGCTTCTCTGTTAATGGGATTCTCCAGGCAAGAATACTGGAGTGGGTTGCCATTTCCTTCTCCAGGGTATCTTTCTGATCCAGGAATCGAACCCAGGTCCCCTGCATTGCAGGCAGATCCTTTACCAACTGAGCTATGAGGGAAGCCCATTTCTGGCTTTGGTCCATTTCATTAGAATCTTCTGATGCTGATTAAAAACAACAACAACAACAACTCAAATTTTCAGTTGATAAAATACAGGTTTTTAGCACCAGTCCCATATCTGAATTAACAGGCTTTGGATTTGTATAAAGATGTGCATTTTTAAACAAACTTAAAAAGTTTCCAATACAATATTGTAAAGTAATTAACCTACAATTAAAATAAATAAATTTATATTAAAAAAAAGTTTCCATGGTTAAGAAACTTCTGATTTTTATGCAAATACAAGACTTTTGAATGCTAAAATGAAAATGGGAAAGAAGAGACTTTGATATATGTTGAAAATGTGAGGAAAAATATATAAGGATTTTGAATAGGTTTTTTTGGTGAAAGAAGAACTATGTGTAGACAAACTTGACTAGTGTGGAAGGGTGTAAAAGTTTAATCTGGACAACTACTGGAATTTAAAGTTATTGTCAACTGGGCTCTATCTGGCTGTGATTTTGCAATTTTGAGAGTAACTTCTCTTTCAACTCAAGGTCAACTTCAATGTAGTCTTAAAACATCAATGGGAGTAAATTTAATTCTGAAGCAACCTGAGGCTATTACTTGTATTTCTCTGGTTTTGTGTCTGTATCTGTCCCCAAATGACCATTCAAATAATCATTCACATCATAGATTAAAAGTAAAAACTTTAGGTTAGATAAAAAGTTTTCAACAAGAGTGCCTTGAGAAAAAGTTATTCTGAATTCTTTCTATAAACTTTGGAATAAAAGGAAACTCTTTAGTCAGTGCTTAATATTTATGTTGCATTGTTTCAGTTCAAAGAGTTTTGCAAGGTGGAGGGTCAATTAAAGGAGTGATTGATCAAAAACTGGATGATCAGGAAAAAATTATTTTGCAATCCACATAAAATATGATGCAGATTTGAACTAGTGTTAAATAGAAATGGAATTAAAAAATATGGTAAAGAATGTAAGATGAAAGATTTGAAAATATTTGATAATAAACAAATATGGAAGTGGATAATTGGATAAATGTCAATAATATCTCCAGTTTAATTTCCTAACAAAATCATGATGCTGTTTTTCTTTTCTAAAAAAAAATAAAAAAATAAGGTCCAGAGAATAATCTGATTTTTTAAAATATTGATAAGTTTTCATCATATTCATAAATTTAATATGAGAAGAGTTTAAGGCTAGATGGAGATTAAAATTATTTATAAACTTGAGTGTTCAAAATTAACTATAAATTTAAGAAGCAATTATGCATAAAGTCTCAGACACAGGAAGAACAAAAAAATGGTTCTTCATATTTTGTATCAAATTTTGTGGTCATTTTAAAACATTTCCCCTGAAACTTTGGACACTCTCCCATTGAGATGTGGAGTGTATGGGCCATGTCCTCGAATCTGGGTTATTCTGTGACTGTTTGACAGATTAAAGTACAGCAGAAGAGACATTATCTAACTGCCAAATCCACTTGGTAATCTTGGGATGCTCTCTCTCCATCAACTCTCTCACATACTCTCCCTCTAAAACAACCACCATGATCCAGAAGTACAAGTCAATGATGAAGCAATCTGTTGGCTCTTTGGTTTGCAGTCTCAGCTGACCCCACTCCACAGTCATTCCAGACCTGGTTCCCGACATACGAATGACATAGACACCTTAGAAGTGGCTCCTTCAGGTATAATTCTTCTATTCCTTAGCCATCTGAATCTTTTCAGGTATAGTTCCATCTTTAAATTCCAAGTAGACAGAAACTGTGAGCTTAACAATAATAATTAAAAAAATGTGCTGTTTTACACAAAAAGATCAAGACACCGTGTTGCAAAATAATAGTAGCAGAGCAGCCTCAGTTGGTCACTCTCAGTCTATCAGATCATCCCAGCTAAAGCCCAGGCATTATGGCACCAAACAAGCCATGCCTGCCATGCCCTGTCAGAACTCCTGACCCACAGAATCCATGGGAATTATGAAACTTTTTATATCACTAAATTTGGGTAGTTCCTTATCCAACAATAATAAAAGCATATCATCTTTTGAAACTGTGATGAAATTTCATGTATGTCTTCCCTATATTGCAGCCATAATATTGCTTACTACTCTGAGGAGTTCTCAAATATTCTTGTTTTTATTGCAGTAATAAAAACAGTTAACATTGAACAGATGCTTATGGGAAAACTTTTAAGAACAACTTCTCTGAAGAAACTGATCTGTCTCTCTTAACAAATTGTGGAGGTATGTACCCTAGTGATGTTAACGTATACAGATCACTTCCCCAAACTCTATAACATAATTATTACTATTAATTCAAGTTTACATACATAAAAAAGTTGAAGTTCAAAGCGAATAAGTAATTTTTGCAAATTTCTTTGACGATTTAGCTATGGGGAAAGTGTATAAATACACAGTTTAACTTGAAGCTTTAAGCATCTATTTTTGCCCACATCCTACAGCTGTTGGGATCTCAGTTCCCTGATCAGAGTTGGAGCCTCTGCAGTAAAAGCACACAGTCTTAACCACTGAACCACCAGAGAATTTCTGAGTCTCTCTACTCTTAACCTCTATGCTATGATGCTTCTCAACCTTAGAGAATAGACATACCTCAACTAGGATGAAACAGTTACAGACTGTGTCTAAACTAAATTTTAGTTTCTTAATTCTAATTCCATGCTTCATTCAGTCTGCCTCAACAAATTTTTAATTAATAATTATACTTTTCTTTGTGAGTTGAACAATAACTAAGTTAAGTACAATGTCTTTTACTAAAAATATAAGACTGAAAACTTATGCAAGAAGTATCTACATTGAACATACAGGATACTAATTGGAGGCATCAAATAAGAGTAAGTTAATTAAGGACATTAAATTGTTTCTAGGCATGGTGACCTGACCTAAAACTATACAGCCTTTTCCTGCGCTGTTGTGCCCTTTTGGCTCTCTCCCTTTTGGAACTGTGCCCTTTTTGTGAATTGTACAAGGAATTGGAATTGGAATTGTGCCTTTATAGATCTTTCCCTTTTGGAAAAAGCTAAAGTATATCTGCAAGAAAATCAGAACACCTGGGAATATTTACAATCTAAAGAAAATGTCTTGTTATTGAACTTGCCTTAAATTGTTTTCATTATGGATGTTTTAACAAGAGATGAATACTTATCATGAAAAAAGTTTAACTTTTTTCTCAAAGTTAATATTCCTTTAACTAGGAAGAATACATGGGAACTGGGGACTAACAGAAAGGAAAGAGGTATGTCAGCCAAATCAACTGATTCTCATTCTGTTGACAGAGGTACAGCTGTTCGTCTTAATCACTGTGAAGCAGTCTTTCACTTCACCATATTTCCACACTATGATCTCCACAGTTCCCCTGGGCATGTGCTATCGCTTCTGCACCAGCATGCTGTGTTTGAGCTAACACGGGTTGCTATAGAAGACAGTGTGCACATGACATTTGATGTGGCACAGTTTTCTTAGAATCATCTTCAGCATCATGCTGATTCTATTATTTGTTGTCTTGTTCATTTTAATCATACAGTTATAAATAAGCATTCAAAAATTACACAACTCTTCTATATTTAATGATTTTGTTGTCATGCCTCTGCTAAATATTTTGTTTTGTAATAATATAGATCTTCAGTGCAATCAACTCTATTTCTACAGTTAAACTTCAATTCTCCATCACTCTTTTTACTATGATTCCCTTCTAGATATTTTATTTATTCTATAAATTGATTTGATATTATTCATTCTATGCTTCTTCTTTTTTACAGGAACTGATAGACAAAAATTTTTATCAATTGGTTTATCCTTAGGCTCAGAATAATAGTTCCTTTACCATCGTGACACACATATGTCATATGCAAGAAAACTGGCATCAGAAGAACCTTTGCAGAATATTTTCTAGCTACTTACTAAGACTTTTCCCACTTCTACAGTTTAGTTCTTCATTCTTTATATTAAATTGATTTTATTATTGGATTTTATGTTGTTACATAGTGAACATTAAGAATTCTCTAACCCAGTCTTTATTTTTACAACTTTTGTAGAATGCATTTCTCTTTGAAATCATTTATTTTTTAAATAAAGACTGGATTTCCATGTGACATTTTTATTTATTTTGATTTTGACTATTTATTTTTACATTTTATTGATTTTCTTATGATTTATATTATATACTACACTCGTGTATATATATAATTTGTTATTTATGACTATGTAAGAGTAGACTTCATATTATATATTATAGTAAACACATAATAAACTGTTTTCTTTAATTAAAATATTACACTAATCCCTGTCTCTTTTAGTGACTAATTCAAAATGAATATCCCTTTTTGATCCCAAATCTAAATATCTCTTAATCATTATTTTTTTTTATGAGCAAGGGTACATCATTTTTAGAAGTATCAAGATGCACATCAAGATTGTTTCATTCTATACAAAACCTTTCTTATAGAGTTCTTGCTCATTTATGCAGTCCCAGTCCTTGTCCCTTGGACTGCAAGGAGATCCAACCAGTCCATTCTAAAGAGACTAGCCCTGGGTGTTCTTTGGAAGGAATGACGCTAAAGCTGAAACTCCAGTACTTTGGCCGCCTCATATGAAGAGTTGACTCACTGGAAAAGACTCTGATGCTAGGAGGGATTGGGGGCAGGAGGAAAAGGGGATGACAGAGGATGAGATGGCTGGATGGCATCACCGACTTGATGGACGTGAGTTTGAGTGAACTCGGGGAGTTGGTGATGGACAGGGAGGCCTGGTGTGCTGCGATTCATGGGGTCTCAAAAAGTCGGACACGACTGATCAACTGAACTGAACTGAGTCCTTGTCACTATCCTTTCCTCTTTATACTGCAATAATAAGAAACTATTGTAGTTTCTGAGATATAATAATTACACCATAAGTTAAATGGTGACATCAAAGAAAAGGACTGTGTTTTATCCATTGTTTACCTAACAACTAGCAGCAGAGAGGTATAAATATTGTTGAAAAAATAATAAATAGTTTATCCTCATAGTATTTTCTATATAGTTATTGCAAAATTAATAAGTGAATTTCTTTTAGATATTTTTTGTACTCAAAATGCTTCCATAAAATCTTTTTTATTATCTACCTGCTTTCTCCTTAGTATGGGTCACTTACTCACTGATTTGAGCTTTATTTAGTTCCATAGTCTTGGAGCATTTTTTTTTTTTTTTTTTTTTAGAATTTCTAGGGGTCCCAGTTCATTATTTTGGAATATTGAAATTGTAACAATATTATTTTAATGTACTCATATGTACAGATATTTTAATTCTGAGAAAGTGTTGATTATTCACAATGAAAAACTTTCCTAAGTGAAAACCAGCATCTTTAAAATCCTTGTTGATAAGCAAGTATTGACAACTTTACTTAGCAGTTTTAATGAAAGAATTGCAGCACTGAGCCTGTAACAAAATCTTGATTAAAGTGCTGCTCTTTGTGATGGGAATAATTATCACTCTAGAGTAGGCACAAAAATACCCAACAGTAGTCAAACACCCAGAAATACAAATGCAAATTAGAAAAATTTGTTGAAACATAATTGGAGGTACTATATAAAATGACTCAGTCCCAATAACCCTTATATTCTAATATTCTTCAAAATCTAATCAACATATTGGGCTCAATGCTTTTCATATTTAGAGTCAGTGCAGTGAGATAGAGCACTCACCCTCATTGGTACAAGTACTTCATTAATTCAAACATCCACCTTTGAGTTTGCCAAGTCTTACCCTCCAACATGATTTTGTCTCCATGCAGTCCCTTGATTAGATGGCCTTTTGTTCCTTCCAAAATCTTTTTGAAAAAGTTGGATTGGGGAGAGCTCAATGAAGCTCTTATAATTATACATTCAGGCAGAAATTATGAAAAAATACAGTTCTTGACTGGTTAAGACTAATCATTTATCCAATATTCCTTATTCCTTTTAGTTTTAAGGATCAACTCTTATTAAGTAAGAAGCTTATTAACACTTCTTAACATATGATAATGAAGATGTGTGTCTGTATGTATGCTAGAATAATATTTTTGGTTTTGCATAAATTAAATAAATAAGATAAATTAAACATATTTTGTTTTGCTTCTTTATTATTTATTGTAAAATGTTTATTAAATACACCCTGAGTAAAGTAGAGAAGAACTAAAGAGCCTTTTTTTTTTTTTTTTTTTTTTAAAGAGCCTCTTGATGAGAGTGAAAGAGGAGAGTGAAAAAGCTGGCTTAAAACTCAACATTCAAAAAAGGAAGATCATGGCATCTGGTTCCATCACTTAATGGTAAAGAGAAGGGGGAAAAGTGGAAGCAGTGACAGATTTTATTTTCTTGGGCTCCGAAGTCACTGCTGACAGTGAACGCAGCCATGAAATTAAAAGATGCTTGCTCCTTGGAAGGAAACCTATGACAAACCCAGACAGAGTACTAAAAAGCAGAAACATCACTTTTCCAACAAAGATCTATATAGATCTTGTTTTTCCAGTAGTCATGCATGAAGAGTTGGACCATAAAGAAGGCTGAAAGTCGAATTGATGCTTTTGAATTGTAGTGATAGAGAAGACACTTGAGAGTCCCTTAGACAGCAAGGAGATCAAATCAGTCAATCCTAAAGAAAATCAACCCTGAATACTCATTGGAAGTACTGATGCTGAAGCTGAAGCTCCAATACTTTCGTCACCTGATGGGAAGAGCCTACTCATTGGAAAAGACCCTGATGCTGAGGAAAGGTTGGAGACAAATGGAGAAGGGGATAGCAATGGGTGAAATTATTAGAATATCATTACTGACTCAGTGGATATGAATTTTACCATATTCTGAGAGATAGGGAAGAACAGCGAAGCCTGTTGTGCTGCAGTACATGGGGTTGCAGAGTCAGACACGACTTAATGACTAAACAACAACAGGCCCCCAGTAAATTTTTTAGGGATACATAATGTGTCATCTTTATTGTAAGAAAAATAGGAGAAAAAACTATACTTTATTATGCTTAATCTAGCAAGCACAAGCAGAAAGGATTTGTCAGAAAAAAAAGACTAAATGCAAAGATTTAAGGAGAAAATTCAGAAACTTGCTCCTTATAATTTTTCAGATAGTATCTGGATCTCAGGCTCCATTCCTTCATCCTTAATTTCTGGATTTTGATTGCATTTAGTCCAAAGACATTGCTTCATATCTTTCCCAAACAACTTTCCTTAAGCATGGAATTCCACCAGCATCTCTTCCTCTCAGCAAGGTTTTCTGAAAACTATTTTTTTTTAAAAGAAAAACTAGAGGCCATATATTGAAACTGTTTTTCTTTTCCATCTTTAAACTTGCCCTGAAGGAATAGCGTTTGCTTATAATGCATTTAATTATACCACTTTGCAACTTGTTGGCTAACTTGATCTTTCAGTTAAATTTTCAATCTCTCAGCCTCCAGTGAGTCTTATTTCCTCCCATGAACATATATTTTAAAAGCAAATGACAATAAACAACAAGAAGTACTCATATTTCCAAATTCCAACCAGATTATATACTATTTTATTTAACATCAAATTTCCCGAAATTACTAATATCTCCTTCTCCTTATTTTATTTCTTCCTTAATTCCTTCTTAAATTCCTCCCTTTCATTATGTATTTCTTAAGTTAAAAAATATGCATTAAGTACTTAATACACACAGGATATTCAGCTAAGTCCTGGAACTGTGAAGCCAAAGGATGTAGCATCCTTCTTGTATGTCAGTTTATATGTCTGCTCAATTACAAATTACTACAACACACTATGATAAGTACAATGAAAAGACAAATTTGAAAATAATTGAGAAATATATTTAGTTTCATAAATTAAACTTTATTTAATTATCAACTGGAAAAAACAAATACATCCAACATATAATCATGAGTTACACATTTATTTTTTTGGCTTCCCAGGTGGCTCAGAGGTTAAAGCATCTGTCTGCAATGCGGGAGACCTGGGTTTGATCCCTGGGTCGGGAAGATCAGCTGGAGAAGGAAATGGCAACCCACTCCAGTATTCTTGCCTGAAGAATCCCATGGGTGGAGGAGCCTGGTGGGCTACAGCCCACGGGGTCACAAAGAGTCGGACATGACTGGGCGACTTCACTTCACTTCACACATTTATTTATTCCTTTCATTAAATAAACACTTATTGGAAAACAACTATATGCTGAGTGTTGTCTTGGCAGTAAGTATGAAGAGGAGAATGAACAATGCCCTGACCCTCAGATAAATAAATATTTAGTGAGGGTGATGGAGTAACTATGAAGGCAAAATGGAGGGGACTGTATTAGCCTGAGGACAGCATAGGGAGATTCTGGGAGAGGGGGTCATTTGTGATTGAGCTTGGAAGTTCTAACAGGAGAGACTATAGAGAGATCAAATATGACACTGCAGAGGGTGTCTTTGGCACAGGCCCTCACAGGACTTCCACTTTCCCATGAAGGTATGTTTATCTCCAGCAGAAAATGGCTTAAATGCCCAGAGTCTCAAAGTAATTTTGTATTGGGAACAATATTTCTCCATTTTGCTTTAAAAATATATGCAAATTGTACATATTCATAATAAGGATTTTAGTTTTTGTTTGTGTGATTTCATGAATTCTACACTGAAGTGTTAATAGCAGAGGATATTCAGATTGAAAGTGATATGATTAAACATCAGTCATCATTAGAGAAATAGAAACCAAAACTACAATAAGGCATCACTTCATACCACGACTCAGAATGGCCATTATCAAAAAATCTACAAACAACTACTGGAGAGGGTGTGGAGAAAAGGGAACCTTCTTGTACTATTGGTGGTAAGGTAAATTGATTCAGCCATTATGGAGAACAGTATGGAGATTCCTTAAAAAAACTTAAGAATAAAACTACCATCCAACCCAATAATCCCACTACTAAGCATATACCCTGAGGAAACCATATGAAAAAGACCTAAGTACCCCAGTGTTCACTGCAGCACTATTTATAGTATCTAGGACTTGGAAGCAACCTAGATGCCTATCTACAGATAAAGGAATAAAAAAGCTGTGGGACATACATACAACAGAGTATTACTTGGCAAAAAAAAAAGGAACACATTTGAGTCAGTTTCAATAAAGTGAATGAACCTATAATCTATTATATAGAGTTAAGTAAGTCAGAAAATGAAAAATAAGTATCATATATTAACACATATATCTGGAATCTAGAAAGATGGCACTGACGAACCAATTTGTAGGACAGCAGTGGAGATGCAGACATAGAGGGCAGACTTGAGGACACAGTAGGGGAAGGAGAGGGAGAGATGAATTGGAAGAATAACATTGAAACATATGCATTACTTTATGTAAAATAGATATACAGTGGGAATATGCTGTATGACACAAGGAGCTCAAATCCAGTGCTCTGTGACAACCTAGAAGTACAGGATTGGATGGGGGGTGGAAAGGAGCTTCAAGAGACAGAGAACATATGTGTACCTATGGTTGATTCATGTTGATATATGGGAGAAAGCAACACAATACTATAAGAAATTATCTTCCAATTAAAAATTTTAAAAATTATAAAAAAGAAAGCAACATGATTAGAGTTGATATTTAAATGCATCATTTTCTGAGCATTGTTAAAAATAGGCTCAAATCAGAGTAGATATGCATGCATGCTAAGTCCCTTCGGTAGTGTCTAACTCTTTGCAACCCTGTGGACAGTAGCCCACCAGACTCCTCTGTCCATGGTATTCTTCAGGCAAGAATGCTGGAGTGGATTGCAATGCCCTCCTCCAGGGGATCTTACTGACCCAGGGATTGAACGACATCTCTTATATCTCCTACATTGGCAGGCAGGTTCTTTACAACTAGCACCACCTGATAAGCCCCAGATGAGGTGTAGTTTGCTGTTAAGCTATTTAAACAACACAAATGAACATGGTAAGAGTTGGGGACGAAGTTTGTGGCCCTAATAACCAAAAGAAAGGTTAAGATTTGAAGATTAAGGACATACATGATTTTCTCACTGAGGGCTATCTGGACAAAGATTTAAGAAAGAAGGAAAAACCCCTGGAAACTCACAAGTTTCTGACCTGTGCTTCCTTTTATATTTTATTTATTTATTATTTTAATTGAAATATAGTTGATTTATAACATTGTGTTAGTTTCAGGTATACAGCAAAGTGATTCAGGTATACATACATATGTATCTCCTTTTTTTCAGATTCTTTCCGCTTATGTATTATTACAAAATACTATATACAATTATTGTGCCGTACAGTATATCTTTATTGGTCACCTATTTTATATATATTAGTGTATATAGGTTAATCCTAAGCTTCCAATTTATCCTCCCCCTACCCTTTCCCCTTTGGAAACTCCTAGAGGAAAACATAGGTAGAACACTCTCTGATCTAATATCATAGCATTATCTTTTTGGATCCATCTCTTAGAATAATAGAAATAAAAATAAACAAATGGGACCTAACTAAACTTGAAAATTTTTGTATAGCAAAGGAAACCATAAATAAAACCAAAAGACAAGCTACAGGAGGGGAGAAAATATTTGCAAATGATGTGACCAACAAGGGATTAATCTCCAAAATACACAAACATCTCATTCAGCTCAGTAATCAGAAAACACACACACACACACAAAAAAAACAATAAAAAAAATGGAGAGAAGATCTAAATAGACATTTTCCCAAAGAAGACATACAGATGGCCAAAAGGCACATGAAAAGACACTCAACATCACTAATTACTAGAGAAATATAAATCTAAACTATAAAGAGGTTAACTCTAACCCTCACAACAGAGTTGCCATCATCAAAAAGATCTACAAATAATAAATGCTGGAGAGGATGTGGAGAAAAGGGAACCCTCCTACACTGTTGGTGGGAATGTAAATTTGTATAGCCACTATGGATAATAGTATTGAGTTTCCTGACCTGTGCAGCTGAGTGAACTGATCCTTATGGAACTAGATAGCAGAAAAGAGGTTTTGGAGAAGGGGAGGGATTCTCTTATTATCCATACACTGTTTCCTAAATGAATATATAAGAATCACTTATGTACTTGTTAGAACTAATTATTCCCAGACCTCAGTTTAGACTTACAGAAACAAATATCCAGAATTAGAACTTGGGAGCCTACTTAATCTCTCCCTATAAGAATCTTATTATCAGTTTACTGAACACTGAGAGTCTATTTTTGCAAGAATCAGGTCAGATCAGATCAGATCAGTCGCTCAGTCGTCTGGCTCTTTGAGACCCCATGAATCGCAGCATGCCAGGCCTCCCTGTCCATCACCAACTCCCGGAGTTCACTGAGACTCAAGTTCATCGAATCAGTGATGCCATCCAGCCATCTCATCCTCTGTCGTCCCCTTCTCCTCCTGCCCCCAGTCCCTCCCAGCATCAGAGTCTTTTGCAATGAGTCAACTCTTTGCATGAGGTGGCCAAAGTACTGGAGTTTCAGCTTTAGCATCATTCCTTCCAAAGAAATCTCCTTCAGAATGGACTGGTTGGACTCCTTGCAGTCCTAAGCTATGGGGTCGCACAGAGTCAGACATGACTGAAGTGACTTAGCAATGTAAGTGTGTAATTATCTCTCACAAATTAGTAATTTACCAACAGCTAATAACAAATCTATACTTAAAGTTATCCCATTGGGAAGACCAGTTTTGGGGTTATTTGGTTGCACCACACAGAATTTCCCTGACCAGTAAGCAAACTGATGCTCTCTTTAGTAGAAGCACAGAGTCTTAACCACTGGACCACTAGGAAAGTTCTAAGGAGACAGTTTGAATATAGACTGTGAAATAGAGGTTATTGCAAAAACTAACTTGGGATTGTGAAATATATAAATGGTCATGTTGTGACCAGTTTTAGAAGTTTAGATCTATATTTTATATATTATGAATATAATATATATATGAATGAATATATTCATTCATATATAATGAATATAATATATATGAATATAATATATTCATTCATATATATATTATGAATATAATATATATATTATGAATATAATATATTCATTCATATATATATTATGAATATAATATATATATTATGAATATAATATATAGTATGAATATATTCATTCTATATATATTATGAATATAATATATATATATTATGAATATAATATATATATATTATGAATATAATATATATAAGAATATAATATATAAAATATAGATCTAAACTTCTAAAACTGGTCACAACATGACCATTTATATATTTCACAATCCCAAGTTAGTTTTTGCAATAACCTCTATTTCACAGTCTATATTCAAACTGTCTCCTTAGAACTTCCCTAGTGGTCCAGTGATTAAGACTGTGCTTCTACTGAAGAGAGCACCAGTTTGCTTACTGGTCAGGGAAACTCTGTGTGGTGCAACCAAATAACCCCAAAACTGGTCTTCCCAATGGGATAACTTTAAGTATAGATTTGTTATTAGCTGTTGGTAAATTACTAATTTGTGAGAGATAATTACACACTTACATTGCTAAATCGCTTCAGTCGTGTCTGACTCTGTGCGACCCCATAGACGGCAGTCCACCAGGCTCCCCCATCCCTGGGATTCTCCAGGCAAGAACACTGGAGTAGGTTGCCATTTCCTTTTCCAATGCATGAAAGTCAAAAGTGAAAGTGAAGTCACTCAGTCGTGTCCGACTCTTAGCGACTCCATGGACTACAGCCCACCAGGCTCCTCCGTCCGTGGGATTTTCCAGGCAAGAGTACTGGAGTGGGGTGCCATCGCCTTCTCCAACTAACTCAGCAGTCAGATAAATTTGAGACTTGGTAGGATAAGTTTTATTATGTTCTGTCCAAGAAATGAATGCTCAGAATTTTTGAACATTTCAGTAATATAATACATACTTATAAATGTGTGTACACACACATGACAGTAGTGAAAAGCATTTTATTATCAATGAATTTTAGCTGGATCCTCAAAACAATGGATGCTAAAATCCAAAATGAATGTGAAACTATTGCACAGAATGTCTATGGGTTTGTTGCTTGCCAATAGATGCCCTGATGGAATTTAGCAGGCAGGATATTTGTTAGGGATAAGTCTCAAGGAAAAGAAAGGGAATGAAGCAGGATTGGGAAGAAGTTATCCTGAAATGAAGGCTCTGCAAACCCTCGATCAGTCCCATCAAGAGCTCTGTAACAGTATGGTCTGTCAGAGGTGTCCTGCAGGGCCTCAAAATAGCTTCATTTTTATATCTATAGCTGATGCAGGCTGTTTAGGGAGGGGACTCATTGGTAAAAGTGGCTCTATGAAGTTGAGAGAAATGAAACAGCAAATGAAAAATATATTGGTTCCTGGGGCAATTTAACAGGGATCTAGGTGGCACATCCCCATGTTTCCTTGAACTTAAAAGATGTAGTGAACTAGTCTTCCTCTGAACTAATATAACTAAAGAATGTGAAGTGAAGTGAAAGTCTCTCAGTAGTATCTGACTCTTTGGGACCCCACGGACTGTAGCCCACCAGGTTCCTCTGTCCATGGGATTTCTCAAGCAAGAATACTGGACTGGATTGCCACTTCCTTCTCCATGGAATCGTCCCAACCCAGGAATAGTGCTCAGGTGTCCCACATTGTGGGCAGACTCTTTATCATCTCTGTTACCAGGGGAGCCTAAAGAATATGAATGCCTTATAAATGAACTGGCTATGAAAGAAGAAAAGGAGGCTGGGTTCTAATTGTTCCCATACCCCATGTTTTCCAGAGAAAAGAATTCTTAGATCATATACCCCATGTACCAGATAAGAGCTATGAACACTACAAAACTAGCATGGGTTGTCACAGAACTCTTCAAGATAGCTTGGTTCCTAAGGGGATGAGAAGACCTCAGTAGAAAGCACTGAGGTATACCTCCAAGTATCTAGGTGTCAACAAATGAGTTGAAAACCACAAATGAGAAAAAAGAAACACATGTTAATTACTGAACTCAGTTTGTCTTTATGAATAGAAGTGCCTAAAAAGTCTCTTTTATCATCTGAAAATAATCAGAAGAATATAGAATCCATCCTAGTTTTCTTCTAGAATGATAAAGAAAATTTCCTCTTGCAGAATAAAATAAATGGAGAGTGATAGAAAAATATCAGGTTCTTTTCTCATCATTTTCTGTGCATCCTATTTGTTCAACAAAATGATTATGTACATTAAACTTCATATTTCTTTTTGCTTGCTTTCATTATTTTGCTTAAACTATGTGTAAAGCATATTTTCTGAAATAGGAACATATGTTAAATTTATGATATGGAGTTATTCTGATTCATTTCTTCTTTATAAACCTTTAACACTTTCATATTTTGAGTTATTAAAAAAAAATCTCAGTAAAGAAACTTCTACATAGCTTGCACTTTAAAAGCAATGGAAATATCAAAATTAGGATGAGCCAAATGTCATGTTAAACAAATTCAAGTGGAAGAACTTGGACTGTGTGTGGGATCCCTATACTTATATCCTTATCACTTGAAAAAGTTTATCATTTTGCTCAGAGAATAGAATGTCAAGCCTTGTCTTTGATAATGACATAGCTTTGTTTAGACAAAAATTAGGAAAAACTTTAATAAATAATGGATCTCAATACATAATAATTACCTGAAAGAATGGCTCTGTAAACTATGCTTTTTTTCCTTTCTCTCTCTCTCTCTCTTTTACACACAGTTTGCCTATTAAACCACATGAAAGTGAAATTACTCGTGTCTGACTCTTTGTGACCCCATGGACTGTAGCCCACCAGGCTCCTCAGTCAACGGGATTTTCCAGGCAAGAGTACTGGAGTGGGTTGCCATTTCCTTCTCCAGGGGATCTTCCCAACCCAGGGATTGAACCCGGGTCTTCCGCATTGCAGGCAGACGCTTTACTGTCTGAGCCACCAGGGAAGCCCATTAAACCACATAGTGGCCATTTAATCCTTACTTGACTAAACTGTTAGAATCTATAATCAGTAGAACAACTCAGCTGTAGTTTCAACTTGGAGTGTTTTCACTGACAAATCATAATAGAGTGCAATCAGAAATGTAAAAAGGAAATGACTGTATATTGCCTTTTTTCACCCACTTTTGTAAGTTACCATAATTCGTAGTTAGTGAGTGACATTATTTCTGGGAATATTCACCATGTGTAAAAATAGAAATCAATCACTAGAGTAATCATATCTTCAGGGAATAACAGCATAATAGAGATGGAAGGACCTTAGCAATTATCTAATCCAGTGGTTTTCTAACTGGAAGTGTGAGAATTCATTTCTTCCAGGAATGCCACAAGGACTGCCTTGGGAAGAGGGGACCAATTCCTGGGTTTCATTCTGTTATTTCACCTAAAATGCCTCAACTTTTTATCTTTTCAATAGAATGGAGGGAAATCAATTTGATTTACTTAAAAAAAAAAAAAAGAAGAAGAAGAAGAAAACCAAAGCTCAGGAGAAAAAGGCTCCCAAGCAAGGATAAAATGAAGTAGTGGAAGAGAAAAGTTTACAGTGACACAGTCATGGATTGGTGGTCTGTGATTTATTTAAGCAAATTTACAACTTGAAATACTTCTTCATCACCATAAAAGTGTCCTACATCCCCCCTTTAACTCAGTATAATATTTTTTATTATTTTTCTTTGTGACAATTGTAATAGTTTCCTAACATGCCTTATTGCCTATGTCCTCTCCATCTCTGTTCCATAACCTTTATACTAACCTTTATACTACTTATTCCATTAAACTCCTATATCACTGACAAGATGCATTTTTAATGCCACAACAGAACTGATCAATCATTTTATAATTAGTACCCACCACTCATTCCAGTCTTAGTTTTAACCATTCTATCATTTTTTTTAATATAAACTTATTTATTTTATTGGTGGCTAATTACTTTACAATATTGTATTTGTTTTGCCATATATTGACATGAATCTGTCATGGTTGTACATGTGTTCCCCATACTGAACACCCCTTGACCTCCCTCCCCATCCCATTCCTCTGGGTCATCCCAGTGCACCATTCCCGAGCACCCTGTCTCATGCATCAAACCTGGACTGGTAATTCGTTTCACATATGATAATATACATGTTTCAGTGCCATTCTCCAAAATCATCCCACCCTCGCCCTCTCCCAGTGTCCAAAAGACTGTTCTATACATCTGTGTCTCTTTTGCTGTCTCATATACAGGGTTATCATTACCATCTTTGTAAATCCATATATATGTGTTAGTATACTGTATTGGTGTTTTTCTTTCTGGCTTACTTCACTCTGTATAACAGGCTCCAGTTTCATCCACCTCATTAGAACTGATTCAAATGTATTATTTTTAATGGCTGAATAGTACTCCATTGTGTATATGTACCACAGCTTTCTTATCCATTCGTCTGCTGATGGACATCTAGGGTGCTCCCATGTCCTGGCTATTATAAACAGTGCTGCGATGAACATTGGGGTACACGTGGCTCCTTCAATTCTGGTTTCCTCAGTGTGTATGCCCAGCAGTAGGATTGCTGGGTCGCATGGCAGTTCTATTTCCAGTTTTTAAAGGAATCTCCACAGTGTTCTCCACAGTGGCTGTACTAGTTTGCATTCCCACCAACAGTGTAAGAAGATTCCATTTTCTCCACACCCTCTCCAGCATTTATTGCTCGTAGACTTTTGGATAGCAGCCATTCTGACTGGCGTAAAATGATACCTCATTGTGGTTTTGATTTGCATTTCTCTGATAATGAGTGATGTTGAGCATCTTTTCATGTGTTTGTTAGTCATTTGTATGTCTTCTTTGGAGAAATGTCTGTTTAGTTCTTTGGCCCATTTTTTGCTTGGGTCGTTTGTTTTTCTGGAATTGAGCTGCAGGAGTTGCTTGTATATTTTTGAGATGAATTCTTTGTCAGATGCTTCATTTGCCATTATTTTCTCCCATCTGAAGACTGTCTTTTCACCTTGCTTATAGTTTCCTTTGTTGTGCAGAAGCTTTTGCATAGGTCCCATTTATTTATTTTTGCTTTTATTTCCATTACTCTGGGAGGGGGCTCATAGAGAATCCTGCTGTGATTTATGTCCGAGAGTGTTTTGCCTATGTTCTCCTCTAAGAGTGTTATAGTTCCTGGTGGTACATTTAGATCTTTAATCCATTTTGAGTTTATTTTGGTGTATGGTGTTAGAATGTGTTCTAGTTTCATTCTTTTACAAGTGGTTGACCAGTTTTCCCAGCAGCACTTGTTAAAGAGAGTGTCTTTTCTCCACTGTGTATTCTTGCCTCCTTTGTCAAAGATACGGTATCCATAGGTGAGTGGATTTATCTCTGGGCTTTCTATTTTGTTCCATTGATCTATATTTCTGTCTTTGTGGCAGTAGCATACTGACTTGATGACTGTGGCTTTGTAGTAGATCCTTAAGTCAGGCAGGTTGATTCCTCTAGTTCCATTCTTCTTTCTCAAGATTGCGTTGGCTATTCGAGGTTTTTTGTATTTCCATACAAATTGTGAAATTATTTGTTCTAGATCTATGCAAATTACCATTGGTAGCTTGATAGGGATTGCTTTGAATCTATAGATTTCTTTGGGTAGTATACTCATCTTCACTATATTGATTCCTCTGGTCCAGTATATTTCTCCATCTATTAGTGTCCATTTGATTTCTTTCATCAGTGTTTTATAGTTTTCTATATATAGGTCTTTTGTTTCTTTAGGTAGATATATTCCTAAGTATTTTATTCTTTTCGTTACAATAGTGAATTGAATTGTTTCCTTAATTTCTATTTCTGTTTTCTCATTGTTAGTGTATAGGAATGCAAGGGATTTCTCTGTGTTGATTTTAATCCTTCAACTTTACTATATTTATTGATTAGCTCTAGTAATTTTCTGGTGGAGTCTTTAGGGTTTTCTATGTAGAGGACCATGTCATCTGCAAACAGTGAGTGTTTTACTTCTTTTCCAATTTGTATTCCTTTTATTTCTTTTTCTGCTCTGATTGCTGTGGCCAAAACTTCCAAAACTATGTTGAATAGTAATGGTGAAAGTGGCCACCCTTGTCTTGTTCTTGACTTTAGGGGAAATGCTTTCAATTTTTCACCATTGAGGGTAATGTTTGCTGTGCATTTGTCACATATAGCTTTTATTATGTTGAGTTATGTTCCTTCTAATCCTGCTTTCTGGAGGGTTTTTTTAATCATAAATGGATGTTGAATTTTGTCAAAGGCTTTCTCTGCATCTATTGAGATAATTTTCTTAATATGTTGTAGTACATTGATTGATTTGTAGATATTGAAGAATGCTTGCATCCCTGGGATAAAGCCCACTTGGTCATGATGTATGATCTTTTTAATGTGTTGTTGGATTCTGATTGCTAGAATTTTGTTAAGGATTTTTGCATCAATGTTCATCAGTGACATTGGTCTGTAGTTTTCTTTTTTTTGAGGCATCTTTGTCAGGTTTTAGTATTAGGGTGATGGTGGCCTCTTAGAATGGGTTTGGAAGTTTACCTTCCTCTGAAATTTTCTGGAAGAGTTTGAGTAGGATAGGTGTTAGCTCTTCTCTAAATTTTTGGTAGAATTCAGCTGTGAAGCCGTCTGGACCTGGGCTTTTGTTTGCTGGAAGATTTCTGATTACAGTTTCAATTTCCGTGCTTGTGATGGGTATGTTAAGATTTTCTATTTCTTCCTGGTCGAGTTTTGGAAAGTTGTACTTTTCTAAGAATTTGTCCATTTCTTCCACATTGTCCATTTTATTGGCATTTAATTGCTGATAGTCTCTAATGATCATTTGTATTTCTGTGTTGTCTGTTGTGATTTCTCCATTTTCATTTCTAATTCTATTGATTTGATTTTCCCTCATTGTTTCTTGATGAGTCTGGCTAATGGTTTGTCAATTTTATTTATCCTTTCAAAGAACCAGCTTTCAGCTTTGTTGATTTTTGCTATGGTTTCTTTTATTTCTTTTGCTTTTATTTCTGCCTTAATTTTTAAGATTTATTTCCTTCTATTAAACCTAGGTTTCTTCATTTCTTACTTTTCTAGTTGCTTTAGGTGTAGAGTTAGGTTATTTATTTGACTTTTTTCTTGTTTCCTGAGGTATGTCTGTATTGCTATGAACCTTCCCCTTAGCACTGCTTTTACAGTGGCCCACAGGTTTTGGGTTGTTGTGTTTTCATTTTCATTCCTTTCTATGCATATTTTTATTTCTTTTTTTATTTCTTCTGTGATTTATTGGTTATTCAGCACCGTATTGTTCAGCCTCCATATGTTGGAATTTTTACTAGTTTTTCTCCTGTAATTGACATCTAATCTTACTGCATTATGGTCAGAAAAGATGCTTGGAATGATTTCAATTTTTTGAACTTACCAAGGCTAGATTTGTGGCCCAGGATGTGATCTATCCTTGAGAAGGTTCCGTGTGAGCTTGAGAAAAAGCTGAAATTCATTGGTTTGGGCTGAAATGTCCTATAGATATCAATTAGGTCTAACTGGTCTATTGCATCATTCAAAGTTTATGTTTCTTTGTTAATTTTCTGTTTAGTTGATCTATCCATAGGTGTGAGTGGGATATTATAGTTTCCCACTATTATTGTCCTATTGTTAATTTCCCCTTTCATACTTGTTAGCATTTGTCTTCATATTGTGGTGCTCCTATGTTGGGTGCATATATATTTATAGTTGTTATATCTTCTTCTTGGATTGATCCTTTGATCATTATGTAGTGTCCTTCTTTGTCTCTTTTCATAGCCTTTGTTTTAAAGTCTATTTTATATGATATGAGTATTGCTACTCCTGCTTTCTTTTGGTCTCTATTTACATAGAATATCTTTTTCCAGCCCTTCACCTTCAGTCTGTATGTGTCCCTTGTTTCGAGGTGGGTCTCTTGTAGACAACATATATAACGGTCTTGTTTTTGTATCCATTCAGCCAGTCTTTGTCTTTTGGTTGGGGCATTCAACCTGTTTACGTTTAATGTAATTATTGATAAGTATTATCCCATTGCCATTTACTTTATTGTTTTGAGTTTGAGTTTATACACCCTTTCTGTGTTTCCTGTCTAGAGAAGATCCTTTGGTGTTTGTTGGACAGCTGGTTTGGTGGTGCTGAATTCTCTCAGCTTTTGCTTGTCTATAAAGCTTTTGATTTCTCCTTCATATTACAATGAGATCTTTGCTGGGTACAGTAATCTGGGCCATAGGTTATTATTATTATTACTATTTTCATCACTTTAAGGATATCCTGCCACTCCCTCCTGGCCTGAAGAGTTTCTATTGAAAGATCAGCTGTTATCCTTATGGGAATACCCTGTGTGTTATTTGTTGTTTTTCCCTTGCTGCTTTTAATATTTGGTCTGTATGTTTGATCTTTGTTAATTTGATTAATATGTGTCTTGGGGTGTTTCACCTTGGGTTTATCCCGTTTGGGATTCTCTGGGTTTCTTGGACTTGCGTGATTATTTCCTTCCCCATTTTAGGGAAGTTTTCAATTATTATCTCCTCAAGTATTTTCTCATGGTCTTTCTTTTTGTATTCTTCTTCTGGGACTCCTATGATTCGAATGTTGGGGCATTTAACATTGTCCCAGAGGTCTCTTAGATTGTTCTAATTTCTTTTAATTCTTTTTTTCTTACTGTTTCATTTATTTCTACCATTCTATCTTCTACCTCACTAATCCTATCTTATGCCTCTGTTATTCTACTGTTGGTTCCTTCCAGAGTGTTTTTTTATTTCATTTATTGCATTATTTATTATATATTGACTTTTTTTTTTTTAATTTCTTCTAGGTCCTTGTTAACCCTTTCTTGCATCTTCTCAATCCTTGTCTCCAGCTATTTATCTGTAACTGAATTTTGTTTTCAAGATTTTGGATCATTTTCACTATCATTATTTGGAATTCTCTATCATGCTGATTCCCTATCTCTTCCTCTTTTGTTCAGTTTGGTAGGCATTTATCCTGTTTCTTTACCTGCTGGGTATTTCTCTGCCTCTTCATCTTGTTTATATTGCTGTGTTTGGGGTGGCATTTCCATATTCTGGCTGTTAGTGAAATTATCTTTATTGTGGAGTTTCCTCACTGTGGGTGGGGTTGGACAGGTAGCTTGTCAAGGTTTCCTGGTTAGGGAAGCTTGTGTCTGTGTTCTGGTGGGTGAAGCTGGATTTCTTCTCTCTGGAGCACAATGAAGTGTCCAGTAATGAGTTATGAGATATCAATGGGTTTGGTGTGACTTTTGGGCAGCCTGTATATTGAAGCTCAGGGCTATATTCCTGTGTTGCTGAAGAATTAGTGTGGTATGTCTTGCTCTGGAACTTATTGGCCCCTGGGTGGTTTTTCATTTCAGTGTAGGTATGGAGGCATTTGATTAATGTTCCCTGGATTCAGGAGTTCTCTGGTGTTCTCAGGATTTTGACTTAAGCCTTCTGCTTCTGGTTTTCAGTTTTATTCTTACAGTAGCCTCAAGACTTCTCCATATATACAGCACCGATAAAACATCTAGTTTAAAGATGAAAAGTTTCTCCACAGTGAGGGACACCCAGAGAAGTTTACAGAGTTACATGGAGAAGAGAAGAGGGAGGAGGGAGATAGAGGTGACTAGGAGGAGAAGAGGGGGAATTGAAAGAGGAGACAGCAAGCTAGCCAGTAATGACTTCCCTATCTGCTCTCCACAGTCTGGACTTAGAGATGTCCACAGAGTTATACAGAGAAGTGAAGAGGGAGGAAGAAGACAGAGGTGGCCAGGAAGATAAAGGGAGGAATCAAAAAGAGAGACACAGATCCAGCCATTAATCAGTTCCCTAAGTGTTCTCCACAGTCCAGAACACACAAAGAGATTCACAGTGCTAGGTAGAGAATAGAAGGGGGAGGGAGGAGATAGAGGTGATCTGGTAGAGAAAAAGGAGAGTCCAAAGCCGGAGAGAGCTGTGAAACCAGTAATCACACTCCCAAGTAAAAATGGATACTGAAGATTAGGTTCTTAAAGGTACAAAATTGATAACAAATACCAAAAAGCAAAGATTAAAAATCTAGAGTACAGGTTGGATTCTCAAAATACAATATTAAAAAAATCAAAATTACAAAAATTATAATATATATATATGAAGTTTGCTTTAAAAAATAGGGTCTTTTTTTTTTTGCAAAGTAATAGTAGGTTATAAAAATGAAAATTAAAGGAGTAATAGAGGACTTAATATATATATATATATTTTAATTTAAAGAATGATAATAGTAAAACTGTATCTAGGACTTTCTCTGGTGTTGTTGTGGACAGTGTGGGGTCAGTTCATTTTCAGATAGTTCCTTGATCCGGCCTATACATCTCAATATCTATAGCCCCCTTCCTATGTAGTCGGTGCTAAATACGGGGTTTTAATCTATTGTACCTGTCACTTCCATGACGGTTCCCTCTGTTTGTTTTAGCTTCTTCTGTTTGCTGGTCTCTTCAGTGTCTAATTTCCACCCTGACACAAGGGGGCGGTGGTGGACACACTTTTAGGCTCACTTGTTCAGTCATGCTGTGTGGAGGGAGGAACACTGCAAACAAATAACACTGGCATGTGCTCACAGTGTCTCGGCCACACTGGGTTTGCCCCCACTCACGGCTTGTGTGCTTTCCCTGTCTACACTGCTTAGGCTCTAGGTTGCTATGCCGGGGACTGTCTGAGGCCGGCCCTGGGTCGTATGCACTTCCCAGGTCTAAGCCGCTCAGGTTCAGGTACTTGGGTACTCCACAAAGGCACAGACTTTCTTGGGCCTGCGTTTTGTGCCCTTCCCAGGTCCGAGCAGCTCAGGTGACCAGGTACTTGGCGAGCACAGTCGCTGTGACTTTTCGCCTCCTCCATCCCTGCCACTTGATTTTCTGGGTGTACAACTGGCACACCTTCTCGGGTATGCCGTGTGTCTCTTCTGGGAGCTGATCTCTGGCTGTGATCCTCCCGTCAGATGTTGACCATCCAGAATCCCAAGAAGTCTTGGTTAACAATGAAGACTGCTTGCAGTTTTGTAGATGATGCCTCTCTATTGCCCCCTTCCAGCTTGGCTGCCCTCGCCTGCCTGTCTCTGGTTGGGGATGGGCCAGTCTGCAGCCAGCTAGCTCTGCTCAGTCCTTTGTTCTGTGAGTGGGCCTGGCAGTGTCTTGGGTTAGGGCTTTTCGCTTGATAGCTATCCCACAGTCTGGTTTGCTATCTCGTTAGTTTCCTGAGATTGCCCTCGGGTCATTCAGGCCCAGTCCTTACTCTAAGCAATGCAGCCCAGGCCTCCCTGACCAGCCCCTGCTTGCTAGTGGAGGATGTGGGCATCAGGGCTGCTTCGCCACTGGGAGTTACCGTTGGGCACGTAATCTGTGGGCTTTAATTATTTATTTATTTTTCCTCCCAGTTATGTTGCCCTCTGAGGTTCCAATGCTCCCCACAAACTTGCCAGTGAGAGTGTTTCTTGGTGTTTGGAAACCTCTCTTTTTTAAGACTCCCTTCCCAGGATGGATCTCTGTCCCTACCTCTTTTGTCTCTCTTTTTATCTTTTATATTTTTTCCTACCTTCTTTCAAAGACAATGGGCTGCTTTTATGGGTGCCAGATGTCCTCTGCCAGCATTCAGAAATTGTTTTGTGGAATTTACTCAGTGTTCAAATGTTATTTGATGAATTTGTGGAGGAGAGAGTGGTTTCTCCATCCTATACCTCTGCCATCTTAGGACCGACCCTAACTATTCTATCCTATATTCCCTATGCTATATTCCAAGTGTTCCCTGTTCGTACAATGTTTTTCCATGTGATGCCCAGACACATTATTTTCATTTCCTGGAATAATAATCAGAGATCTTCGCCTGTTAATTTTTCTTTTCAGAATCAAGTGTAAAATCCACCATGAGGCTATCTCAGGCAGGTCTAGACACTGCTGCCTCTGTGTCTTCATAGATGCTTTGGTTAAACAATACAGTCCACACTCAAAAGTATATGTGTGTCTGTATATTGAGTTGTGTCCAACTAGGTGTGACCCTATGGATTGCAACCCAGAAGGCTTCTCTTTCCATGGGATTCTCTGGGTAAGAATACTGGAGTGGGTTGCTATTCCCTTCTACAGAGGATCGTCCCAACTTAGGGACTGAACCCATGTTTCTTATGTTTCTTGCATTGGCAAGCAGGTTCTTTACCACTAGCACCATCTGGGAAGCCATATACGTATAGGTGTATGCATATGTCAACATATACACATATATCACTTCATATTTGTGAATGAGATGCAAGCCTCGAGGAAATTCTTTCCACTGACCAATTAATTAGCACATAACCATCCATTTGACTCCTTTTCTGGATCAAACCTCTGTCTCCTGCCAGGCAACTAATGAAAGGTAACAATGTATAAGGAATTCCCAGGTTGCTCACTGGTAAAGAACCTGGCTGTCAATGCATGAGACACAAGAGACACAAATTTGATTCTTGGGCCTGGAAGATTTCCTGAAGAAGTAAATGGCAACTCACTTCAATATTCTAACCTGGAAAAATTCCATAGACAGAGAAGCCTGGCAGGGCTACAGTCCATAAGGTTGCAAAGAATCAGACACAACTTAGTGACTAAACAACAACAACATAAAAAGTAAACTTGAGAGCAACAAAATGTAAAGTAAAGGGTCAGGACTATCTTATGAATAAAATCTTGGCAACTTGAATCAAGGATACTGAGCTAACTGGACTAGTTCAGGTCTGGGACATCTTTTGAATACAAAAAGAAAGAAGAAAGAAAGTGAAGTCATTCAGTCCTGTCTGACTCTTTGCGACCCCATGGTCTGTAGCCTACCAGGCTCCTCCAACCATGGGATTCTCCAGGCAAGAATACTGGAGTGGGTTGCCATTTCCATTCCCAGGGGATCTTCCCAACCCAGGGATCGAACCCAGGTCTCACACATTGGAGGCAGACGCTTTAACCTCTGTGCCACCAGGTAAACCTTTGAATACAGACTGACTAGTAATAATTCACATGAGAAAAAATTTAGGCTAGAAGAACACCCTCAACCATCATCATAGACTTGTATTGTTTTGATCTGGTAATATATAATTTATATTAAATCTAGTATCATTGCTTTAGTCCATAGAGAAAAGCTGGTAGATTTATTCTGGTTTTCAGAAATCTCTAAAGTACATTTTCTTACATTTCTCTGGCAGAAAAGATTAACCATCTTGAGAACAGAAGTATGATCGCTCCACTCTGGCAAAAATGAGTGGGATGTGATTACAACATGTGTCTTTCAGTGATTTCCTATTTATCTTCCTTCATAAGCTGAAGCTGCCAGTGAAAATTTGCTTTCTCATTCTTCAGAAAGAGGGTGAAACTTTTCATTGCCTGACTCTTACACTTGAAATATTTTAGTTTGTACCTTCTTATACTCAAAGTAAGTATACGCAAAAGCTAGAATCAAGATTGCAGGGGAAATATCAATAACCTCAGATATGCAGATGACACCACTCTTATGGTAGAAACTGAAGAAGAACTAAAGAGCCTCTTGATGAAAGTGAAAGAGGGGAGTGAAAAAGTTGGCTTAAAGCTCAACATTCAGAAAACGAAGATCATGACATCCGGTCCCATCACTTCAGGCAAATAGATAGGGAAACAATGGAAACAATGACAGATTTTATTTTGGGGGGCTCCCAAAGCACTGCAGATGGTGACTGCAGCCATGTGATTAAAAGACACTTGCCCCCTGGAAGAAAAGCTATGGCCAACCTAGACAGCATATTAAAATGTAGAGATATTACTTTGCCAACAAAGGTCCATCTAGTCAAAGCTATGGTTTTTCCAGCAGCGATGTATGGATGCGATAGTTGGACTATAAATAGAGCTGAGTGCTGAATAGTTGATGTATTTTTTTTTTAATTTTATTTTATTTTTAAACTTTGCAAAATTGTATTAGTTTTGCCAAATATCCTTTAGAATTGACTGGTTGGATCTCCTTGCTGTCCAAGGGACTCTCAAGAGTCTTCTCCAATACCACAATTAAAATACATCATGTAAAGGAAATCAGTCCTAAATATTCATTGGAAGGACTGATGCTGAAACTCCAATACTTTGGCCACCTGAAGTGAAGAACTGACTCATTGGGAAAGACCCTGATGCTGGGAAAGATTCAAGGTGAGAGGAGAAGGGGACGACAGAGGATGAGATTGTTGAACGGCATCACTGACTCAATGGACATGAGTTTGAGTAAACTCCAGGAGTGGTTGATGGACAGGGAGGCCTGGCGTGCTGCAGTCCATGGGGTCACAAAGAATCAGACACTACTGAGTGACTGAACTGAACTGTAGTGATACTCAGTCTATGGCTTATCCTTTTTCTTTCCTTTTGCCTCTAAGATTATATTTAAAGAAAAGCATCTATACCTTAGAACAAGAGCACAGAAGAGTTATATGACCAATAAGCAGAGCAGATTCCAGCCACTAGTGTTTTGTGATACATCTCTCCACACACTGGGAATATTTTAAGTACTTAGACTCATCAGATCAGTTGGCGCTAAGCAAGCATGGACTGATCAAACGCCAAAACATGAAAAAATACTAAATCTCCCTATCACATGATACAAATATATTTTAACTATTTAACTTTAAAACGTGTAATGTATATTATATAGACCATAATATACATACTGCAGTTCTTCAAGGGCTGTATATATAAATATAAATATATATATATATATATATTATTATTATCTTTGTACTCTGTGTCAGGCATACATAGATATTCTACCAAGGTTTATTGAATAAAGATATAGCTTTTTTATTTTCTAGGATTTCATTTCTATACTTACATTGACTTTTCAATATTTTTCATAAATATTTCTAGGTCATACATACATAAGTCAAGTAAAATCCTTAATTCTCTTTTGCACTTCTCATGTTTAGGTTACATAATTAGTGAATAAAATTTATGAGCATGGCATTCAACTCATGGTTTTATTGATGCTCATTTAGATATAAACATACAGAATTCACATAATTAGATTTTAACAGTATTAAATGTACTTTTATAAGATTATGTTAAAAATATATGAAATTTATATCATATGAATTTGTATGAATTTCATAAATATATGAAAAATTTATGATCCATGAAAACCATTATATAAGAGCTATTTATTACTTCCACAAAAACTTGGTTAGAAAATATTTGGGAAAGCATGTTTCAAAAAACCAAATAGGTTATTTTAATATAGGATTTCAGAGACCCATTTAAAATATTCGCATGTACTGTGAATTCTAAACACTGAGATATGAGATGTAGATCTTTATGTTATTGTTCTCAAATCTGAATTCCTTTTCTTTAGAACTACCTATAATAAGGGAGTTTAGTAGAATACATGCTGCTGCTGCATCACTTCAGTCTTGTCAAACTCTGTGTGACCCCATAGATGGCAGCCCACCAGTCTCCCCCGTCCCTGGGATTCTCCAGGCAAGAACACTGGAGTGGGTTGCCATTTCCTTTTCTAATGCATGAAAGGGAAAAGTGAAACTGAAGTTGAATAGTGAAAAAGTGAATACATGCTAGGAAGCACCATCTTAAAAAGCCCTCAGTTCAGTTCAGTTCAGTCGCTCGGTCGTGTCCCACTCTTTGGGACCCCATGAATCCCAGCACACCAGGCCTCCCTGTCCATCACTAACTCCTGGAGTTCACTCAAACTCACGTCCATCGAGTCAGTGATGCCATCCAGCCATCTCATCCTCTGTCGTTCCCTTCTCCTCCTGCCCTCAATCCCTCACAGTATCAGAGTCTTTTCCAATGAATCAACTCTTTGCATGAGGTGGCCAAAGTACTGGAGTGTCATCTTTAGCATCATTCCTTCCAAAAAACACCCAGGACTGACCTCCTTTAGAATGGACTGGTTGGATCTCCTTGCAGTCCAAGGGACTCTCAAGAGTCTTCTCCAACATCACAGTTCAAAAGCACCAATTCTTTGGTGCTCAGCCCTCTTCACAGTCCAACTCTCACATCCATACATGACTACTGGAAAAACCATAGCCTTAACTAGACGGACCTTTGTCGGCCAAGTAATGTCTCTGCTTTTTAATATACTATCTAAGTTGGTCATAACTTTCCTTCTAAGGAGTAAGCGTCTTTTAATTTCATGGCTGTAGTACCCATCTGCAGTGATTTTGGAGCCCAAAAAAATTAAGTCAGGGGCTGCGGCCAAGAGGATCAACCCCATGTCCAAGGAGTGGTGGCTGCGTGGGCACAGGAGGGCTGAGAGGAGCTACTCCACATTCAAGGTCAGGACGTGAGGGCAGCAGTGAGGAGATACCCCTCGTCCAAGGTAAGGAGCAGTGGCTGGGCTTTGCTGGAGCAGCCATGAAGAGATACCCCATGTCCAAGGTAAGAGAAACCCAAGTAAGATGGTAGGTGTTGCTAGAAGGCATCAGAGGGCAGACACACTGAAACCATAATCACAGAAAATTAGTCAATCTAATCACACGGACCACAGCCTTGTCTAACTCAATGAAACTAAGCCATGCCATGTGGGGCCACCCAAGATGGGCAGGTCATGATGGAGAGGCCTGACAATATGGAGTCCACTGGAGAAGGGAATGGCAAAGCACTTCAGTATTCTTGCCTTGAAAACCCCATGAACAGTAAAAAGCCCTAAACAGGAAATTATCTTCAATTTTCAACTAGTCTTAAAACCCCCCTTGCATACTCCACCTAATATGCTAACACATAAATTAGAATATTTTATGTATTATTTTCTTTCCAATATAGTCAATTCTGCATCTTTCCACATATTCAGAAGGTTTGAGCTAATACCCAGGCTCTATTGTTCAACTATCCAACAAATCATATATTGTTAAACAATCACAGACATCAGCTATATATATTGAAAATTCCAGTTTGAGGTAGATGTTAAATATGTTGGTTCATATGTGACTAAGAAATATTCTATGGTCTTAATTAAGCTAGAAATAATATAAGACATCAACGTAAAATAAAGAAGAAAGGTTCAGTATAAAGGCCTTGTCTAAATCAAGACATAGTAAATGTAAAATAAGCTCCATAGAGTTAATTTTATATTTTCCATTCCATGACATTAAGATTAATATAAAAATACTGGTCTAGGAGTTTCTAGATCAAACACCAAGATGCTTTATAAATTAGGGCATATTAATAGAATGTTTACATCTTATAGTATCAATATCACTAAAATTCTTTCCAAATATCAGATTCTATGATATAATTTTATCATCTATCACTTAAATTTAATTGTTGAACAAAATTAGGTATGATAATAATGTACAAATCATAACATAATCACATAGAGTTAAGTTTAGAAAGAAATTTCAACTTTTATTTTTCCCTTCTACCTTCCCTAAATTCTCAAAGAGGAATTATCTCTTGGTGGACTTAAATGCTGTGATTCTTTTGTAGTTTAAGCAAAATTTCACTAGCAGAAATTTAAAGAACTATATGATAAATAAAACTAAACATCCACTGTTGGATTTTATGAAGAAGGTATTTTAATGGTCTTGTTTTAAGGATATACAATTTTAATGTACATCTTGAATTGTCTATTAGAACAAAAAATAATATTCTTTAATCAGTGCTTGCTAATTTTTAAAAGCTACTGCAACTATATCAATCATATCATGAATAAAAATATCAGTTCTCAATCACACAATTTTCTTTAGCTAAATATTTCAAACTGTCAATTTGATCCCCTCCATTTTTTCCCTAATTTGAAATATAAAATGTGATATTTTATAAACTGATAATATTGTTGCTCTTCATCTTCTGACATAAAATGAAGAATTAAATTGAAATATATGTGTTTGAATAACATTGAATAATAAAGTTTTCATAGTAATCAAACTGATTTAAGTAAATTAAAGTAGCTGTTGCTTAAGAACTATCATCTTGTTACTAAAGGCAAATTTCTTTCAAAAGAACTCAATACTGTAAAACATTATAACAATCTGGTTGTGTAATACTTGGTTTTTCTTATGTAAATATATGTAGATACACATCTGAAGTATTTACTCACATATCCTTCTCACAACTCACTAAATAATATACACATCATAAATGGCAAAAAAAAAAAAAAAAAAGCATAAACAATACAGTCCGTGACTGAGGTATTGCATAAGTTTTCAGGGGTGAAATGACTTCCAACAAGAAGATTCATGCAGGTGTACAACTGGGTATCACTGACATCCAGTATAAAAATAAAATCTCACTAAAGGTAATGACAGGCAAATATATAAGTATGTGAAGACATAATTCTGTTCATAGATACTGGGAATACAAAATTAACTTTATTTATGAGGAATATTGGAGTAAAAGGGCCCCAGAATTGAAGAAAATGGAATATCGAACTGGTTACAAGGAAAACACTCAGCTATGTGATTAAAAAAAGTCTCAATTATTAGAACTAGATTGTAAGACAAGGACTCAGTTATAGAAAAACCTTCTTATCCTTCTATTAATTCATCAAACAAAATTTTAATTTTAAGAGATTTCCAGTAATATGTTTAGGAGCTGTGTGCACAAAGCTAAATGGGCTTCCTCCATGGCTTAGCAGTAAAAAAAAAAAAAAAAAAAAAATTGCCTTAAAAAAAAATTCACCCATGCAAGAGACATGGGTTCAATCCCTGGGTCAGGAAGATCCCCTGGAGGAGAGCATGGCAGCCCACTCTATTATTCTTGTGTGGAGAATCCAATGGACAGAGGAGCCTAGTGGTTTACAGTTCATATGGTCACAAAGAGTCAGTCATGACTGAAGCAACTGAGCATTTACATACAAAGATAAATAAAGCATACTTCTTCTCTCAAGTAAGAGTAATACTGGGACTAGATGAAAGTATGGTACAGTGTGATGTGTGTTCTAATTGAAGTCTACCTAAAGTGTTAAGAGACAACAAAAAGCTAGAATGTTGAGTATGTTACCAAGACACAGAGAGCTTCAGATATGTGTTAAATCTTTACTCTTATATGATTTTCAGGGATTCTCTGTATGATTGTTGTGAAGGATTTGCCAAAAACACTTAAAGATCTGGAGAAAATAATAATTTCAAATGGGTTCTTCATTGTAGCACTAATTTATAACACAATAACAAAGGCATGGAAACAAAATGTCCATTGACAGAAGAATGTATAAAGAAGGGGCAGTCCATATATACAATGAAATACTACTCAGCCATAAAAAAGAATAAAATATCGTGCATCGAACCTGGACTGGCAACTTGTTTCATACATGATATTTTACATGTTTCAATGCCATTCTCCCAAATCTTCCCACCCTCTCCCTCTCTCACAGAGTCCATAAGGAGGGAGGAGGGTTCAGGATGCAGAACACATGCATACCTGTGGAGGATTCATTTTGATATTTGGCAAAACTAATACAATTATGTAAAGTTTAAAAATAAAATAAAATTAAAAAAAAGAATAAAATAATTTGTAGCAAAATATATGGACCTAGAGATTATGACAGTAGGTGAAGTAAACCAAACAAGTATTATATGAGATCACTTATATGTGGAATCTTAAGAAATGATGCAAATGAACTTATATGCAAGGCAGAAACAATCCCAGAGACATAGAATATGAATTTATGATTACCAAAGGTGGGAGACGTGGCAGTTCAGTTCAGTTCAGTCACTCAATTATGTTTGATTCTTTGCGACCCCACAGATTGCAGTACTCCAGGCTTCCCTGTCCATCATCAAACCCTGGAGCTTACACAAGCTCATGTCCATCGAGTCAGTGATGCCATGCAACTATCTCATCCTCTATCATCCCCTTCTCCTCCCACCTTCAATCTTTTCCAGCATCAGGGTCTTTTCCAATGAGTCAGTTATCCTCATCAGGTGGCCAGAGTATTGCAGTTTCAGCTTCAGCATCAGTTCTTCCAATGAATATTCAGGACTGATTTCCCTTAGAATGGACTGGTTGGATCTCCTTGCAGTCCAAGGGACTCTCAAGAGTCTTCTCCAACACCACATTACAAAAAGCATCAATTATTTGGCACTCAGCTTTCTGTATAGTCCAACTCTCACATCCATACATGACTATTGGAAAAACCATAGCTTTGAGTTGACAGACCTTTTTGGCAAAGTAATGTCTCTGCTTTTTAATATGCTATCTAGGTTGGTCAAGGGAGAAGGTAATGGCACCCCACTCCAGTACTGTTGCCTGGAAAATCCCATGGATTGGAGGAGCCTGGTAGGCTGCAGTCCATAGGGTCACTAAGAGTTGGACACGACTGAGTGACTTCACTTTCACTTTCCACTTTCATGCATTGGAGAAGGAACGGCAACCCACTCCAGTGTTCTTGCCTGGAGAATCCCATGGATGGAGTAGCCTGGTGGGCTGCAGTACATGGGGTCGCACCGAGTTGGACATGACTGAAGCGACTTAGCAGCAGCAGCAGTAGCAGATTGGTCATAGCTTTTCTTCTAAGGAGCAAACGTCTTTTAATCTCATGATTTTGGAGCCCCAAAAAATAAATTCTGTCACTGTTTCCATTGTTTCCCCATCTATTTGTCATGAAGTGATGGGGCCAGATGCTATGATCTTAGTTTTCTGAATATTGAGTTTTAAGCCAACTTTTTCACTCTCCTCTTTCATTTTCATCAAAAGTCTCTTTAGTTCTTCACTTTCTTCCATAAAGGTGGTGTCATCTGCATATTTGAGGTTATTGATATTTCTCCCAGCAATCTTGATTCCAGCTTATGCTTCATCCAGCCCGGCATGTCTCATGATGTACTCTGCATATAAATTAAATAAGCAGGGTGACAATATACAGCCTTGGCATACTCCTTTCCCGATTTGGAACCAGTCTGTTGTTCCATGTCCAGTTCTAGCTGTTGCTTCTGGACCTGCATACAAATTTCTCAGGAGGCATATCAGGTGGTCTGGTATTCCCATCTCTTTCAGAATTTCCCAGTTTGTTGTGATCCACACAGTCAAAGGCTTTGGCATAATCGATAAAGCAGAAGTAGATGTTTTTCTCTGGAGAAGGCAATGGCAACCCACTCCAATACTCATGCCTGGAAAATACCATGGATGGAGGAGCCTGGTGGGCTGCGGTCCATGGGGTCGCTGAGAGTCCCACACGACTGAGTGACTTCACTTTCACTTTTCACTTTCATGCACTGGAGAAGGAAATGGCAACCCACTCCAGTGTTCTTGCCTGGAGAATCCCAGGGATGGAGGAGCCTGGTGGGCTGCCGTCTATGGGGTCGCACAGAGTGGGACATGACTGAAGCAATTTAGCAGCAGCAGCAGCAGCAGCTGTTTTTCTGGAACTCTCTTGCTTTTTCAATGATCAATTTGATCTCTGGTTCCTCTGCCTTTTCTAAATCCAGCTTGAACATCTGGAAGTTCACAGATCACATTCTGTTGAAGCCTAACATAGACAATTTTGAGCATTACCTCATTAGTGTGTGAAATGAATGCAACTGTGCGGTAGTTTGAGCAGTCCTTGGCATTGCCTTTCTTTGGGATTGGAAAGAAAATTGGGGAGAGGTGTAGGGAGGGATAAATGTTGAGTTTGGAATTAATATATGTACATCGCCTTCTCTGATATATATATAAAATAGATAACCAATAAGGATCTACTGTATAGCAAAGGGAACTAAACATCTTGAAAACCTCTAATTGAAAAAATGTAAGAAAATTTATATATATATATATATATATATATAACTGAATCACTTTGGTGTACATCTGAAGTTAACACATTATAAAATCTCTAATATTTCAATAAAAAATAAAGAAAGATAGAAATCAACAATATGTACAGAAATTCAGAAATGTGAAGATTCCTGGCACTTTCTGGAAATGTCATGAATATCTTGACTAAAGCAGACAATCTGAGGGGTAAAGCAGCAGGGGATGAGCCTAGGGACACAGAACTGTGACCAGAATGGGAAGCACTCTTTACATAGAAATACACTGCAGTTTTCATCTGTGACATGAAGGATCATGACAATTTCCACAGTAGTGGTATATTGGGACTAGTGTCATATATTAGAAAGTCAGCTTAAATTCAGGAAAGATTGGTTTGGTATAAAGAATGCAGACAGCAAAATAAGTTAAGAAAATTTTCAAAAATTCAAAGCCAGACGTGAATGAGGAACTGAAGAGAAATGAATGTATTAGAGTTCTCTTTGGAACATTGATTATAAGACTTTATTTACTCTCACAGGTGAGGTGAGGGAGAAGAATTGTTCATTACACCTGGATTTAATGCACTGAACATATCAGCATCTAGTCTGACATCACTATTATATGCTCATGGAGAATTTGAAGCTGAAATGCTTGAGATGCATAAGGTAAGTACGAACAGTAAAAATTAGGTCTTCATGCATATTTAACTCTTTGCACTTAGAGTTGAGACACATTTGTGTATGTGGGCTGAAAAACACAGCTATTTACCAAAAACCTTTTAAAAGGATCTAAAAGTTTTTGACTTTTAGGCAGAGTTAATGAATAATAATTAGGTTCTGATTCGTCTTGTTTGTCTCTCAACATCATTTTTAGTTTTACCAAGAACTGATTTATTGAGAAAGCTCAGTAATCAGAAATTGACATGCTTTTTTTCTCTCCTGGAAGTGAAACCCAGACTCTGAAGAATAGATTTCTAGAAATAGCTTTTTGGAAACTCACAGGCAATCTTTACAGAAAGTTAGCTAATTGCCATAACTTTAGTCTCCTAAGACATAAACTGTTGGCTATTCCTTCTCTGTGATTTTGCTTTACTAAAAGCATTATAAGTAAGATCGATCATATAAAGTAATTAGAATACTCAAGGTCATCAGGTGTCAAAGCTTTAAGAGTGGTCAATTTATATGAGATTGCAAACCAAAACTGATCATATTTTGCTATTCTGTGAATTAATTCAACCATACATAAAAATAGCTAGTAGTTCTGTGTCTTAAAAAATAAGTGATATTACAGAAAGAGCGAGTGCTGCTCCTTAAAAGTGGAGATTCTTGTCAAAGACAACTTACTATTGCTCTTGTAGGATAAATTTAAGCATAGATATTTTAAAATTCTAATTTTGGATGATCTGAGTATTCCTTTGGATAAGGCGATGGCACCCCACTCCAGTACTCTTGCCTGGAAAATCCCATGGATGGAGAAGCCTGGTAGGCTGCAGTCCAGGGGGTCGCGAAGAGTCGGACACGACTGAAGTGACTTCACTTTCACTTTTCACTTTCATGCATTGGAGAAGAAAATGGCAACCCATTCTAGCATTCTTGCCTGGAGAATCCCAGGGACAGTGGAGCCTGATGGGCTGCTTTTTCTGGGGTCGCACAGAATCGGACATGACTGAAGCGACTTAGCAGCAGCAGCAGCAGAGTATTCCTTGGGAGAAAACTAGCAAAGTTGATTGGAAAAACTGGGAGCGGAAAAGGTAGGTAAAGATGTGGTTAAGAAATATTTGCCAAAATACATCTAAGAAAGTAGAAGTGAAGTAATTAAGAGGTTATGCAAATGTGGAACTAGGGGGCTCTATTTTCACGTTTAGGAAAAGAAAATAGCAATTCCCTTTTGTGAGAACTAGATGGAAAAATAATTCATGCTGTCAGAGACCTTCTGGAAAGAGAGCAATTTCAGTGAAAACATGAGAGTTCTTTCTCTGAGACAACAGGAATAGCAAAACAAAACAAAATAAATAAGGAACACAAAAAACATTCTATCTTGTCAGTGATAAAGGCTCTTACAGTGAACCTTGTTACTTCTGAAGCGTAAGCCAGGGGAAACTAATTCAATAAATCAAGCCTTTCATTTGGACATTGCAAAGCTATCTCTGGGGCTTTCCAGATGGTGCTAGTGGTAAATCTTGCTTGGAGTATCCCATGGACAAAGGAGCCTGGTGGGCCACAGTCCATAGAACTGCAAACAGTTGGACATGACTGAAGCAACTTAACACACATGTATGCACAATACTGTCTCTACTGACTGTCCTTCCTCTGAAGTTTGTTTGAATTTTGGAATTTGAAATTGTCCTGAAGAAGAGATGCCAGCATTCTGAGTGGTTATAGCATCTGAAAAAGCACCATGGCTTCTGGTGAGTACCATTCTTTTCTGCTTATTTGCATCTCTTACAGTATCAAAAGTTCCTCAAATTGAACTTGGTTTGTCGGCTTAATTTCTATGCTCAGATCAACACTTACTTGTTAGTCATTCCTGATATGAATCACTTTTACTTTATTTTTAAAACTCATTTTTCCTCTAGTGACCTCAATTGATGTTTAAACAATTTCAGCTCTTGTGTACCCATCACCTATCTTCATTCTGTGATTGAGTTAACTTGGAAAAATCTCCAATATTACTTAACTTTACCACAAACAGCAGGTTTCCATTTATGGCATGTGTTGCTATAGTTGGCAGCATTTCATCTAGGCAAATGTAGGATAATTTTCTTAGAGATTTCAAATCATATTACTATTAGCTGCTTGTATACTGTCCCCTAACTTCTCTGAGGCCAAGACTGAAAAAGTCTGAAGAAAGACTCCAGGTATATTTGTGGACTTCCCATTTTACTTGATGTGATAAAAACTAGTAGAAGATAAGGCAACACTTCATAATGATCTTGATAATGACCTGATTACATTTTACAAGCCCACTGACAAGCTAGGCAGAGAAGTAGGTTAGGCCAGATATAGGACAAAAGGTCCTGTAGGCCAATATGAAAAAATATGAAATATGACAAAGTTTTGAAAACTTCTACATTCTAATGATATATACAATTGCAAACACATAGTTATATCAAAGGGCAGGAATTATTTTGGCAGCTCAGAACTTGATTAAAACAAATCTATGGCGACCATTTACACTTATGGAAGAGAGTTTATGAGAATTTTCTTGAAATGAGTTTCTTTTAATATGCATAATAAATAAATTCCTCAACCTCATAATTCATGCATCTTGGTGGAAGTAATGTTCCTATCTTAGATATAAGTCTAAGCTGTCATCCTGTGTTAGCAATATTGCCCAATGGGACCAATTTCAGAGATTTCATTGGTACAGCTCTGCATGTTGGCTTAGCATGAGAGAAATCTAGTTCCTAATGTAAACCCAATATCATTTAGTGAAAGACCAAACTTTGTTTTGACTGGTGCCAAACTGATCATTATATTTGGGTATTATTTGAAACTTTATTTCTCTGTAACATAGAATTAATACAATTAGCCCTTTCTGAATAAACGTCTACATCCCTGTTTGTTTTGCCTACTACAATGTCTTAAGTCCTATCTAGCTCTTGAAGTTTCTAAATAATTTTTTGCTTAGGAATCAGAAACTCTCCTATATATATGCCACACACACCCTGCCCCAGTTCAGACTGTAACCAAAGCAGAACAACTATGAATCGTTTATGACAGCTAATAGGTCAGTGTGGCCTGAATCCAAGACTGCATCTAAACGACTGGCCACTGACATTATGAATACATAGTAGAAAACCTAGATTATGGAATTCATGTTGTTCAGCCTTGTGAGGTTTTAGAAGCGTGATGAATTCAAGAATCTCCCAGATACAGGCCATTCTAATCTAGAATGGCTGAGAATCCACTGCTAAATCTTTTAATTCAGTACAGTACACTTACTAAGGGCTTCCCTGGCAGCTCACATGGTAAAGAATCTCCCTGCAATGCAGACCTGGGTTTGAACCCTAGGTCGGGACGATCCCCTGGAGAAGGGAATGACTACCCACTCCAGTATTCTTGCCTAGATAATTCTATGGAAAGAGGGCCCTGGCAAGCTACAGTTCATGGGGTCCCAAAGAGTTTGACATGACTGACTGAGTGACTAACACTACTTAGAAGTTATAATAGTCATGTGACCCAGAAATGAATGGCCAACTAATGCAAACTGTTGTGGGATATTTTTTAATGGAATCACATATACTGAGATGAAGATTTTCAGATTTGTCTGTCAATGCTTCAGTAAGGAAGTATCTTCTCACACATTACATTACCTCCATCTCCTTCTATTTTCCTTCTTGCACAAACCGCTGATGCTAGAGACGGGAGTGTTCTCCTATGACACAAGTTCTGCTTTTCATAGATGATATGTCCTATCTGTTTCCCCATTTTTCTGAACTATAATTTGAAAATAAATGAGGATAGATGAATTCTATCTTATAGATAAAGGAATATAATTCTGAAGACATTTTTGAGTAGTATATATTCATATTATCAACAAAATATTTGTCCATATGTCAAAACATACCCAGAATCTGATATCTTGCCACTAGTGCTGCCACATCCAGGTCCAAGCCACTGCTATATTTAGCCTGAATTATTAGAATAACCTCAAAACTGTTTTCAGGCCATTGTTCCTGTCCCTATCTAGCGTATTCTCAAACTAAGGAACCAGAGGGATTCTTTTAAAACATAAACCAGACAGTATTGCTTCTATGTGCAAGTAACTACCACCATCTCCCACCATCATGAGTGTAAGAGCAAAGATTTTACTGTGGCCTGTATTACCATGGCCTTTTCTGCCAAAGAATTTCACACCTGTAATTTTTTCTGATTTTCCTACCAGTTCACACAACATCGCTATCCCTGCCTTGTGCATTCTGCTTCAGTTTTACTAATCTCCTTCTTAGACCTCTGTAAACACATTCCTCCCTCACAGGCTTTATATTTGCTATGAAACTGTTTGCACATGTACCTTATCCACCAGTCTCACTCATTCACATCCTTTGTGTCTCTATTCGTATATTACCTTAAAGAGAAATCCTTCCTTGACAACACAAAATAAAACAGCAATCCACTGCAACCCAGCACAGAGCATGCCTTTACCCATTAATCACTGCATTTTTCTGCATAATACTAATGTGGCTGATAGCTTTGTCTGCTTTTATTATTACACTAAAGGCAAGAATTCTGTCCATGCTACTTATTCATGTTCCTGTAGCACCTGGAATGATGCTTAGCATATGATTGGTATTTAATTAATGAATGAGATTTGTTCAATAAATGAGTGAAATTATTCCTTAATGATGGAATGCCATAACTACTGGATTTAATAATTGCTTTTAAAACAACCTTAGGTTGAGTTAGGGCAACTTCTTCACTTTAAAACCAACTCAATCCCTAGATGTAAAAATTATCTGAAGAGAAACCAGAGTTTTATGTGGAGGCATATTTTCTTTCAAAAAGGTTTCTTTACCCATAAATTACTCTAGATTATTATATTTGCTTCTCATAAATTTTGTCTCCAGAATACTCAGTTCACTGGCATAACGTGTGTGATACCAAGTAGTTTTTAATGAGCAGATGAACACATCCTATGCTTCTTTTTCAGTATGTTACAAATGTGTTTCTGAGAAGCACCTTATAAAGGCAGTGATTAAGATGTAAATAAAGGAACATTCAAGTATAACTAATCATTCCCTTAAAAATTGTGTTTTATAAAGGGAAAACCTGTAGTATCTGTGTCAAAACAAAACAAAACAAACAAACAAAAAAAACAGAAAACTTTGGGATGTCTTCTTCTATTGACCCCTAGATGGCCTTTGATACAGAATTAATTCCATGTCCTGCTCCCTTTACCACAGATTAAATTGTGACACATTTTATTTAGAATCTCTTCAGACCCTATTTCCACCCAGATGCCATACATTTATAGGAAGAAAGTTAGCTTTTGATTGTCTTTCTTTAAGAATCAAGTTATATCAATTTTTCACCATTGAGTGCCTTCCCAAGGCCTTCAAAAATGCTGATACATTTGTGCAATAATAATGAGAGTGCTTTGTCTACCATACAGTTCTTGCAATATTAATTATACATTATTCTAGAACCTGAAGTATCAAGGGGTGTTGTCTGAGTTATGCTGTCACTTTGGGTGCCACCAAAGATTGATATATTCAGATAATTTCATAAGGGAAAAGAATAAAATTAGTGTAAACTTGAGCAAGGGCTTTTTTTTTTTTTTTTTTTTTGTCTTTCTTAACAGTTCTCAAAGTGATGGGGTCATCTCACTACACAGTATAGAATGCCACCTCAAAAGTGATGGGTCTTCTGATGAAAACCTTTGTGATAGCTTTAGCTCATCTTCTTATCTTTATTTTCATTAATGCTGATATTAATTCATATTATTATACATAGCAATTTGGCTTATACATAAAAAATGAAAAGTCCATTTCTAAAAATTGTGATTTTGGTGAGGAACATATCAGAGGCTTAGTGTAAAAATTTTCAGAATGAGAAACAATAAGTATTTTCATGTTTTCTTCAATTAAAAAAAATTATGACTACTCCCTTATAACTGTCATAACCTGAAGGGATACCTATAGTATCAACTAAATAAAACCAAATGAAAGTTTAAAAGATTATTTATTTAAACCTTAACTTTTCACTGGATCTAAATACTAAAAATAAAAGCAGGTTTTCACTGAGGAGTTTTCTTGAACAGATCCTGATTATCCTCTCCTGAAGTTTGTTGCATGGTTTTCCTTAGTGCTCTGGATCAATGCTTTGAGATTTTTCTTTGTTCTTTTATTTGGGCTCATCTGAAAAGCTGTTGGAAAACACACTCTCCTTGTAGGAGAATAATCAAGATGGTAAAGTAATAGGACATGGAGCTCACCTTCCTGTCACAAATATATCAAAAATATATCTACATGTGGAATGATTCACACAGAATATCTCATCTGTCTTTGAATGAAGACTGTTTCTCTCCTGATAGCTGCTGTTGAATGGTGTCACCAGATCATGGTCTCCAAAGGAGAAGATTTAACTCCATAACCAAAGACAGTCTCAGTCACTAAGACCTTTGTGTATTTTATTTAAAGAGGATGTAACAGAAAAAGCTTCTAACATAGACATGGCAGTGCCTTATATACTTCTCAACTAGCTGCTGAGAGTAGATAAAAAGTACCTCAAGGCCATGAGAACTTCACCCAAACCCTTTCCCAGTAACATACATCCTGGGATGACATCAGCACAAGATTAGCCAGAAGGAACAGGTTAACCCAGAGCTTCAGGTTGTTGAAGTTTTACTCCTGCCTTCTCCCATAACATTCATCCAAAGCTTAAAAAAAAAAAGAAAAAAAAAAAAAAAAAAAAAGGGCATGGCATGTCTTTGAACAAGAGATATTGCTGCCTTTGAGGTCTACTTGTCTAAGGCAAAAGAATGAGAAAATGTCTACCTCCTCCTTAAAGGGGCCTTCAGCTTAGACTCCTATCAATATGCCTAAGTTAACTCTCAGTCCCATGGTTTGGTGGCCTGAAAGCTACTAAAAACTACTATCTTTTTAGTCATTACTTATTGCTTCTTAGGTAATATGGGTTTATAATTGGCTTCTGATTTATTTACTCTCAGTCAGCTCCTTGAACAACTAATCATTCTCAAATGTTCTTCTTTTGCTATGGTTCTCAAATGCATTTGATTCCTTTCTTTAACATCCATGTGTTTCTCTCCTATCTTGATGTGGCTGCCTTGCAACTAAGAGTCTTGCATTATAAGGTTATATCTTATTTGACTCCTGTCAGTTTTCTAACTAAAATATATTATTGGGTCTTTATCACTGAAAAAAATGTTTAAAACCCTATCAAAAAAGCAGTGAGTTTTCCCAAAGCTGCAAAATTCTGAATCTATATGTTATTTTTTTGCATTTTTGCTTGCAGACTGGCTCATATCTATCTTGTCAACCTTGAAGAATGTAGCCAGTAATAATACAATACACTAGGAACATGCTTTTGAAACATTTTCTCTAAAGTTAAAGTAAGCATGTTGTCTGCCTCACAAGTGATTGCAGTTTTCCCTTTTACCAAGTGTGTGTTCCACTATACAACATGTGTCATGGTCTTTCTAGCCCCTAATATTGATTATTCACTGCCTAATTAGATAAGAAATATTTAATATCTTTAATATTTAAATAAGATTTACTTAATATCCTAATTAAATAAGAAATATTTTTAGAGTTTTCCTATAACTATATCTCTCTTCTGATACCAATTTCTGTTTTAAATAATGCTAACATTACCAAATAAAAAAAAATAATAATAATTTTCAGCTTATTATCCCCCACCCCAGAGGGAAAAATATTAAGTCTAATGCAAGTTGGGGCTTCCCAGGTGGCACTAGTAGTAAAGAACCTGCCTGACAATTCAGGAGACATGAGACATAAGTTTCATCCATGGATTGGGAAGAACCCTTAGAGGAAAGCATGAAAACTGACTCCAGTATTCTTGCCTGGATAATACCATGGACAGAGGAGCCTGGCAGGCTACAGTCCATAGGGACACAAAGAGTTGGACAGAACTAAAGTGACTTATCACAAACAATACAGATTGGGCTGTCTTTTTTCTTCTAACTATGCCTTCTAAAATAAGCTGTTTCCAAGATATCTCTAGCAGAGAAAGTGAAGACAAAAAGATTGCATGATATGATGTTAAGAGCCATGGCTAGAAGTGGCTTTAATTACTCCCACTCAAATTTAATGGGCCAAAATCTTGTCTTTTGGGATCAACCTAAAAGCAAGGAGTCTGAGAAATATAGATGAGTACACGATCATTGTTGAGAACTATAAATGTTTGCCACAGCATTTCACTTATGAAAGAAATGCAGGAAAATAAAAGATAAAGCAGCTGTATTCAAAGATGCAAGGTAAACTGATTATTGACTACATTGATTGTAGGGTATTTCTGAGATTCAAGGAGAAAGTTAAAAAAAAAAAAAAATAGGTTACTTCCATGGTGGTCCCATGGCTCATTGCAAGGGGCACAAGTTGGATTCCTGGTTGAGGAAATAAAATCCCACATGCCATGCAGCACAAAAGGAAAAAAAAAAAAATGAAAGAAATAAGTTTGAATGAAGATTTAAAAAGAAAGAAAGAAAGAAAATGTTCTAGAACAGAAGGCTAAAGAGCTTATGAAAGAGACTCACAAGTTTTTCTCCTGTAATTGATATCTAATCTTACTGCATTGTGGTCAGAAAATATGCTTGGAATGATTTATTTTTTTGAATTTACCAAGGCTAGATTTATGGCCCAGGATGTGATTTATCCTGGAGAAGATTGCATGTGAGCTTGAGAAAAAGGTGAAATTCATTGTTTGGGGGTGAAATGTCCTATAGATATCACTTAGGTCTAACTGGTCTATTGCATCATTTAAAGTTTTTGCTTCCTTGTTAATTTTCTGTTTAGTTGATCTATCCATAGGTGTGAGTGGGGTATTAAAGTCTCCTACTATTATTGTGTTATTGTTCATTTCCCCTTTCATACTTGTTAGGATTTGTCTTCATATTGTGGTGCTCCTATATTGGGTGCATATATATATTATAGTTGTTATATCTTCTTCTTGGATTTATCCTTTGATCATTATGTAGTGTCCTTCTTTGTCACTTTTCACAGCCTTTGTTTTAAAGTCTATTTTATCTGATATGAGTATTGTGACTCCTACTTTCTTTTGGTCTCTATTTGTGTAGAATATCTTTTTCCAGCCCTTCACCTTCAGTCTGTATGTGTCCCTTGTTTCTAGGTGGGTCTCTTGTAGACAACATATATAGGGGTCTTGTTTTTGCATCCATTCAGCCAGTCTTTGTCTTTTTGTTGGGACACTCAACCCATTTACATTTAAGGTTTATTGATAAGTATGATCCTGTTGCCATTTACTTTATTGTTTTGGGTTCGAGTTTATACACCCTTTCTGTGTCCCCTATCTAGAGAAGATCCTTTGGCATTTGTTGGAGAGCTGGTTTGGTGGTGTTGAATTCTCTCAGCTTTTGCTTGTCTGTAAAGCTTTTGATTTCTCCTTCATGTTACAATGAGATCCTTCCTGGGTACAGTAATCTGGGCTGTAGGTTATTTTCTTTCATCACTTTAAGTATGTCTTGCCATTCCCTTCTGGCCTGAAGAGTTTCTATTGAAAGATCAGCTGTTATTCAAAATGGATTAAATATCTAAATGTAAGACCAGAAACTCTAAAACACCTAGAGGAAAACACAGGCAAAACACTCTCTGACATAAATCACAGCAGGATCCTCTATGACCCATCTCCCAGGATATTGGAAATAAAAGCAAAAATAAACAAATGTGACCTAATTAAAATTAAAAACTTTGGCACAACAAAGGAAACTATAAGCAAGGTGAAAAGACAGCCTTCTAAATGGGACAAAATAATAGCAAATGAAGCAACTGACAAATAATTAATCTCAAAAATATACAAGTAACTCCTGAAGCTCAATTCCAGAAAAATAAACGACCCAATCAAAACATGGGCCAAAGAACTAAACAGACATTTTTCCAAAGAGGACATACAGATGGCTAACAAACACACGAAAAGATGCTCGACATCACTCATTATTAGAGAAATGCAAATCAAAACCACAATGAAGTACCATTTCACAGTCAGAATGGCTGCTATCCAAAAGTCTACAAGCAATAAATGCTGGAGAGGGTGTGGAGAAAAGGGAACCCTCTTACACTGTTGTTGGAATGCAAACTAGTACAGCTACTATGTAGAACAGTGTGGAGATTCCTTAAAAAACTGGAAATAGAACTGCCATGTGACCCAGCAATCCCACTTCTGGGCATACACACCAAGGAACCCAGAATTGAAAGAGACACGTGTACCCCAATGTTCATCACAGCACTGTTTATAATAGCCAGGACATGGAAGTAACCTAGATGTCCATCAGCAGACGAATGGATAAGAAAGCTGTGATACATATACACAATGGAATATTACTCAGCCATTAAAAATAATACATTTGAATCAGTTCTAATGAGGTGGATGAAACTGGAACCTATTATACAGAGTGAAGTAAGCCAGAAAGAGAAACACCAATACAGTATACTAACACATATATATGAAATTTAGAAAGATCGTAATGATAACCCTGTATTTGAGACAGCAAAAGAGACACAGATGTATAGAATAGTCTTTTGGACTCTGTGGGAGAGGGTGAGGGTGGGATGATTTGGGAGAATGGCATTGAAACATGTATATTATCATATGTGAAACGGATCGCCAGTCCAGGTTCAAGGCATGAGACAGGATGCTCAAGGCTGGTGCACTGGGTTGACCCAGAGGGATAGGATGGGGAGGGCCATGGGAGGGGGGTTCATGTACACCCGTGGTGGATTCATGTCAATGTATGGCAAAACCAATATAATATTGTAAAGAAATTAGCCTCCAAATAAATAAATAAAATCTATTTGTAAAAGTAAAAAAAAAAAAAAAAAGAAAGAAAGATACTCACAACCTCATAGTCACAAATGCATTTGAAATACAAGGAATTCTTGAGATATCAGAGTAATAGATGAAAAAAAAAAAAACATTGTGAAAGTGCTGCCAGCTGCATAAGTCATATACCAAAACTTGGATGATATAAATGGAAAGTTAGCAAGAGTTTGGGAGACATGGATATTATCACCAAAATATGCATTCATTATACTTAAAAAAAAAAGTATTTCTTTTTTAATAAATCATTTGGAGAACAATTTTCAACACTAGTGATTTTGCAAAAGTTCCAGATGCTGGGAAAGATTGAGGGCAGAAGGAAAAGAAGGGATCAGAGAATGAGATGGCTGGACAGTACTACTACCGATGCAATGAACATGAACTTGGGCAAACTCTGGGACTTGCTGAGGGACAGGGGTCCCTCAGTTCATGAACCCACAGTTCATGCTGAGTCTATCAGGTCCTAAAGAGTTGGACACAACTGGGTGTCTGAACAACAACAATGTACAAGTTAATTTTGAAAGTAGGTAAACAAAACTAAATAAATTTTGAAAACTCAGAGATGCTTTATGTTAAACCAAGTGAAACTAATATTTAAATACTGCAGGATAATCTTTATTCTGAACACATATTTAAGTGATAATAATCTTAGATTCTTCTCTGGGAATTTTCTATAGTATAGAAATCATTATATTACTGAGATGATAAGTTACATAATATCTAACTACATAGTTACCTGATTTATATTAATATAAATGATTAATGGCTTCTATGCCAAGATAATCAAAATTGTTCTCCTCATATTTCAATAATGATACCCCAGTTCTTGAGCATATCAATATAACCCATCCACATAGAAAATAAGCCATTGGCAGCAGTAATTTGTATTCAAAATTTTTCTTTAAAATTCTAGCCATGAGATATAGACTCCCAAGAAGCAAATTAGAGAAGGCATGAAACATTGCTTATTATTTATTTCTTCATCACAACAAACATCATTAAATGTCGATTTACACATGTAGGAATATTATTTTGAATTTTTATTGCTTCTATATTAATGGCACTATCATAAAAAACTAGAAAAATCATTGAGTTAATCAACCTAAAACTAGTAACAATTCTACTAACCAACTCCATAGCTTCTGGTAAATCACTTAATTTATTTGGACAGTCTATAAATACATTAGTTCATTTTAAAATTTCTTTATTATTTTATAAATTAGTGATTCTTTTACCAGATAACTTACAACATGTATATATCACTAAATAATTGTTAAATAAGACCATCTTTTAAGGCTTTAAAATACCTATATCTAGCTGAATAGAATTATTAAATGAATTTAATCATTTCCAGTCCCAAAAAAGGAGTTGCATTTAACAAAAGAGTCATAGCTGCCTTTCTTAATATTGTAGCTTTATTTATATGATATAGAAATTATAAAATGACAACACAGAGTAGAGGTTAAGAGCGTGTACTTAGGGAGCTGGGGAAAGGAGTTTTGAATCCCTACTCTGTATCTGATTAGTTCTGTCATGTTGAGAAACCTATTAAACTTCTGTTCTTAGAATTTTCTCATCTGTGAAGGAAAAAAAAACATCAAATACATTTAGCTCACAGTATTGATGTAGGTAGTATATGATAAGAACATTTTGGAGTTTACTCTAAGCATTGTTTCTATGATTACTATATACATTTTCCCCACATTTATAAGAACTACTTAAAAAAATACTTTTTTCATCTTAAATAGTTATAATTTGAAGACAGTTTTCAATATGGTTTCACAGAAGTAGACCTGTACATAATTAGTTTTTTTTTTTTTTTTTTTTTTTTTCATTTCAGAAAGCCTAGAGTATGGAATTGTATGGATAAAACAGTATCTTAATTTTTTATAAATGTTCCATTTATTTCTACTTCTTTTTCCCCCTCTATGATGCCTAGAGAATGCTGTGCAAACAGTAACACACTGTGAACACATATTAATTTTTATTTTACCGCATGGGCTTCAGTGAAATTAAAATTCCTATGTTAAGTTAGACGATGATTGCATTTATGTGTTTTGACAAACAAAGGTATAGAGGGGTCTTGAAATTTAGCTGGATAAATTGGATAATAAGGGATAGTTACCTCATACTCTCATACTTACCTAATTCACATATTTGGCTTCAACAAAGCAGGGGCAGTGCCAAAAGGCCGTTTCAGAGGAGTTGACAAAAAGAATGGAGTGTAAATAGCTGTCATTCTTTGCTTTGTATTCTTAGGCTAAGATTCTCTTAATTCTTTTGTATGTATTGGCCGATCATATATGAGGTGGTAATGACTTATTTTGGATCAGGCCTCAACTTTATTTTGGCTGTCATGTTTTAACCATCTGTTCAAAGAAGAAGCTGAGTAAATGATAAAGGTCTTAAAGAATTATGTAAAAGCCTTATCACAGCAACTTCTTATTTCTTTTGTCCTTTCTTGATTGAGAGTTTCTCAGGTGTTTTGTTTGTTTGTTTGTTTGTTTTACATATGTCCTAAATTATAAAGAGAATAACTATAATGCCTTTTGTTTTATGGATCTTAAAATTGATTGTTTAACTGGTGGGATAAATAATTTAAAAAATGTCAAATATTGAATTGGTCCATTTGTTTCCTTTATCTGTACTTGTAGATAGAACCGGCTTCACTGATTTTCTTCTGAAAATGTGGACTCCCCACAAAACTGAAGTTTTATCTATAAAGACTATGTCAAAACTTATTCTGGTTATTACCTGTGTGTTAATGTCAATCTGAATATATTTAGTTATGGCTTAATTGCTCAAGACACAGTCTAGTCTGAGAAAATTACACTGATAAAGGACTATGGAAACAATCTCCCTTTAGAATTTCACTAAACACTTTTATTTTAAGGGTAATCATTTCCTTGATCATCTATTTCCTGGGAGAGTTCCTCAAATGAGAACATGTGAGATTATTTTAGGTTGACAGCTCTCCAGTGGCAGCTTACTTAAACCAGTAATAAGCTCATTAAATCTAAAGATTTCACAGAAACTGTGATAAGAGACCCAATCAACTTAAGAGCTTTTCAGGGGGAAAAAATCATAAAAGTATACTTTAAAACAACTGAATTAGAGCTATTTGATTGCCATCTTTCCAAGTATCACCAAGTTACTCTTAGACTGAAGGATAATGAATACCAGAAATTCACCTGGCCCCCTGACCATTTCATCAATTTATTCCTTGGTTGGAATGCTCTTCATTCCTTTCATCTATCAAAATCCTGTCCACTTACCAAGGTTGAGCTCAATATTTCTTTTCCATAAAAATTTCTCTGAATCTGACAACCTTCAATACATTTTTTTTCCTTCTCTAAACTTCTATGTCCATTTTAGTTTTCATGATTTTATTTAGCATTTCATCATGAATTTTGCTTTCAAGTTATTTTATAGTGCTATAGTCTTGTTTAGCATAATAGCAGTTCATGCCAAATTATCTGACCTTCTCAAGCCTGAAAATATTTTGATCTTTTGTATGTTGAATTCCCTGGAAAGCAAACTCAGATTCAGAGATTATCATAAGGAGTATTTACTAGAAACATCTATTTTAGGATAAATGTCTGTGGAGGGGGGGGAGGTAGATTGGAAGGAAAAAAAATAACAATGGTGTGATTTAGTCTCACAGTGATCCCATATAACCCCACAGGGAGCTCTGAAATTGGGATGACTGTTTAGAAGTGTCTTACATTGGAACAAGAGGTAAGTCTGTACGTTCTGTGACTGAACGGTAGGTTATCCAGGGAGGATAAGGGAGGCAGTTCTCACTAGTGAAGACCAGTTTATGAAAGTTGTCAGCAGTATTGTCTGCTGACAGTACCAACAACTGCAGAATTAAATCCTTTAGTTTTGCATAGAGATTTAGGTGGCATGTAGCAATACCTTACTGTATGTCCTCAAATAAATATTGAAAAAAAGAAAAAAGTCAGGAAACAACAGTTAAATGTAGCAATTTTAAAGAGAGAATATTATGCTGTGGGAAACTATACCCAAATAAATAGAAGATGTAAAATGGATCTATATGTGCCCCTCTGCAAAGCAGAATGATACTGTAGAATCATTCTGTCTTCAGAGATTTCCATGGGATTGTGAGAGTGACTAGGCTACAGCCCAACTTCTTTATCTGCCTAGATCTTTTTATTTTCCTTCTCTTACATACATTTCCAAGAACAAAATCCTAAATAAAATTCCTGTTTGATAATCTGCATCTCAAATACTAATTTAATAGTATATAGATGGCTTCCTGTGCACAGAAAATGGAAATATGGCTTGTTGCTTCTTTTCAACTTTCTGGAGCACTTTGATATGTCTGAGAAAGCACTGCAGATGATTAAGGAAAGTTTAATCTAAAAGTACCATATTGAAGATATGACATGAAAGAATCCATTACACCATATATTCCATACTATATTTAACATAAAAGTAGATTTTTGACTGCTAGGTCTTTCCTTAAAACACTGCTAACTACTACTACTGATATGAAAATAGGAGGCTACAACCGCAGGGTACCTGTTTCTAGAACATATTCTATCTGATCAGTATCACTTTAATGAAGTATCAACACTTAATGACAGGTTTCAGGTAGGGCGTCATTGATGATCTGAAATTTTGAAGTGGTACAAAGCAAAAATGCATCATCAGAGGGTTGTGTGGGATATGGTAGTTCTAAAAATGAAAGTAATACCATTATCAGAGAAGAGAAGAATTCAGAAGGGGAGTTCAGTTCAGTCGCTCAGTCGTGTCCAGTTCTTTGCAACCCCATGGACTGCAGCATGCCAGGCCTCCCTGTCCATCACCAACTCTTGGAGTTTACCCAAACTCATGTCCAGTGAGTGGGTGATAACATCCAACCATCTCATCCTCTGTGTTCCCCTTCTCATGCCCTCAATCTTTCCCTGTATCAAGGTCTTTTCAAATGAGTCACCTCTTCGCATCAGTGGCCAAAGTATTGGGGTTTTAGCCTCAGCATCAGTCCTTCCAATGAACACCCAGGACTGGTCTCCTTTAGAATGGACTGGTTGGATATCCTTGCAGTCCAAGGGACTCTCAAGAGTCTTCTCCAAAACCACAGTTCAAAAGCATTTATTCTTTGGCACTCAGCTTTCTTTACAGTCCAACTCTCACATCCATACATGACCACTGGAAAAACCATGGCCTTGACTAGACTGACCTTTGTTGTCAAAGTAATGCCTCTGGTTTTTACTATGTTGTCTAGGTTGGTCATAACTTTCCCTCCAAGGAGTAAGTGTCTTTTAATTTCATGGCTGCGGTAACCATCTACAATGATTTTGGAGCACAAAATAATAAAATCAGCCACTGTTTCCACTGTTTTCCCCATCTATTTGCCATGAAGTGATGGGACCAGATGCCATGATCTTAGTTTTCTGAATGTTGAGCTTTTAACCAACTTTTTCACTCTCCTCTTTTACTTTCATCAAGAGGCTCTTTAGTTCTTCTTCACTTTCTGCCATAAGGGTGGTGTCATCTGCATATCTGAGGTTATTGATATTTCTCCCAGCAATCTTGATTCCAAATTGTGCTTCCTCCAGCCCAGTGTTTCTCATGATGTACTCTGCATATAAGTTAAATAAGCAGGGTGACAATATACAGCCTTGAATTACTCCTTTTCCTATTTGAAACCTCTGTTGTTCCATGTCCAGTTCTAACTGTTGCTTCCTGACCTGCATATAGGTTTCTCAAGAGGCAGGTCAAGTGGTCTGGTATTCCCATCTCTTTCAGAATTTTCCACAGTTTATTGTGATCCACACAGTCAAAGGCTTTGGCATAGTGTATGAAGCAGAAATGGGTGTTTTTCTGGAACTCTCTTCCTTTTTTTGATGATCCAACAGATGGCAATTTGATCTCTGGTTCCTCTGCCTTTTTTAAAACAAGCTTGAACATCTGGAAGTTCACAGTTCATGTATTGCTGAAGCCTGGCTTGGAGAATTTTGAGCATTACTTTGCTAGCATGTGAGATGAGTGCAATTGTGAGGTAGTTTCGGCATTCTTTGGCATTGCCTTTCTTTGGGACTGGAATGAAAACTGACCTTTTCCAGGCCCATGGCCACTGCTGAGCTTTCCAAATTTTCTGGCATATTGAGAGCAGTACTTTCACAGCATCATCTTTTAAGATTTTAGAAGAACAGAAGCGGAGAGGAGCAGGAAAATGAAAATTTGGAGGTGGAGAGGCATATTAAATATTCCAGGAACACTGTATCACAGGCAGGGAAAGAAGTAGGTAAAGGTATTGTGAACATAAGAGATATGAGAAATTGATTTTGACACATCATAGATGTTATATAAAAGGACCAGTCAGTAAATCCATAAGTAATAGAATGATATTCCCAGTTTAGTTTTAAAATTGTGTGTATATATGTGTTTGGAAGTTTACCATCCTCTGCAATTTTCTGGAAGAGTTTGAGTAGGATAGGTGTTAGCTCTTCTCTAAATTTTTGGTGGAATTCAGCTGTGAAGCCGTCTGGACCTGGGCTTTTGTTTGCTGGAAGATTTTTTATTACAGTTTCAATTTCCGTGCTTGTGATGGGTCTGTTAAGATTTTCTATTTCTTCCTGATCGAGTTTTGGAAAGTTGTACTTTTCTAAGAATTTGTCCATTTCTTCCACGTTGTCCATTTTATTGGCATATAATTGTTGATAGTACTCTCTTATGATCCTTTGTATTTCTGTGTTGTCTGGTGTGAACTCTCCATTTTCATTTCTAATTTTATTGATTTGATTTTTCTCCCTTTGTTTCTTGATGAGTCTGGCTAATGGTTTGTCAATTTTATTTATCCTTTCAAAAAACCAGCTTTTGGTTTTGTTGATTTTTGCTATGATCTCTTTTGTTTCTTTTGCATTTATTTCTGCTCTAAGTTTTAAGATTTCTTTCCTTCTACGAACCCTGGGGTTCTTCATTTCTTCCTTTTCTAGTTGCTTTAGGTGTAGAGTTAGGTTATTTATTTGACTTTTTTCTTGTTTCTTGAGGTGTGCCTGTATTGCTATGAACTTTCCCCTTAGGACTGCTTTTACTGTGTCCCATAGGTTTTGGGTTGTTGTGTTTTCATTTTCATTCGTTTCTATACAAATTTTGATTTCTTTTTTGATTTCTTCTGTGATTTGTTGGTTATTCAGCAGCGTGTTGTTCAGCCTCCATATGTTGGAATTTTTAATAGTTTTTTCTCCTGTAATTGAGATCTAATCTTACTGCATTGTGGTCAGAAAAGATGCTTGGAATGATTTCTATTTTCTTGAATTTACCAAGGCTAGCTTTATGGCCCAGGATGTGATCTATCCTGGAGAAGGTTCCATGTGTGCTTGAGAAAAAGGTGAAATTCATTGTTTTGGAATGAAATGTCCTGTAGATATCAATTAGGTCTAACTGGTCTATTGTATCGTTTAAAGTTTGTGTTTCCTTGTTGATTTTCTGTTTAGTTGATCTATCCATAGGTGTGAGTGGGGTATTAAAGTCTCCCACTATTATTGTGTTATTGTTAATTTCTCCTTTCATACTTGTTAGCATTTGTCTTACATACTGCGGTGCTCCCGTGTTGGGTGCATATATATTTATAATTGTTATATCTTCTTCTTGGATTGATCCTTTGTGTTTTTTTTATGGATTATGGGAAATTCACATAAAATTTAGTAAAAGAGTAACACCTATTTTTAGTTGCTCAGTCATGTCCAACTCTTTGCAATCCCCTGTACTGTAACCTGCCAGACTCCTCTGTCCACTGGATTCTCCATGCAAGAATACTCTAATGGGTAGCCATTCACTTCTCCAGGGGATCTTCCCACTCCAGGGATTGAACCCAGATCTCTTGCATTGCAAGGGGATTCTTTATCATCTGAGCCACCAGAGAAGCCCAAAGAGAGATATTAATACTGAATACCTAGTGAGGATGTACCCAAAGGGCTTCCCTGGTGGGTCAGATGATAAAGAGGTCACCTGGATTGCAGGAGACCTGGATTCGATCCCTGGAGTGGGAAGATCCCCTGAAGAAGGGAATGCCTACCTACTCCAGTATTCTTGCATGGAGAATTCCATGCACAGAGCAGCCTGGTTGGCTACAGTCCTTGGGGTCACATGTGCCATATAATGTACTAGACATTGGGGATTCGATGAAATAATCACTAATTAAGCAAGTACTTATTGTATGTCTACCATGTGCCTAAGTGTTCTTGAGGTAGAGGACATGGAATGTACAAAATAGGCAAATATTCCTACCCTTATGCCCTTTACGTTCTAGCGAAAAATTAACTGCATTCTTGTAGATATCTTATTCAGTTATTTTCTAAGATATTTCACATATTGCAAAGGCTAAAATATTAAAAACCATATGCTATATGCTCTCTGTAGCTAGGATTCTAGGTGGAAACTAATGTGTTCTGCTTAGATGAACTTTCATGAGATTTGGAATCAGAAATGAAATGAAAGCCATCTCCTGTTCTCTTCTTTTTTTAGCTCTTTTTCTTCTGTTAAGAAAGTTGATGAAAGTTTTTTTACAGAATTTGAGTTCAAAATTGGATGTTGAGAGGCAATTGCAACAGCAGAAAGAAAGATTCCTTTTTTTCTTCTAATTTTATTGAAATATAATTGACATCCAACACTGTATAAGTAAGATGTACATATAATAATTTGACTTATATACATCACGAAGTGCATGCCACAATTAGTGAACTTCCATCATCTCATATAGATACAAAATAAAGAAAATAGAAAATTTTATTATGATGAAAACTCTTAGGATTTACTCTGTTAACAATTTTCATATATAATATAAAACCGTGTTAATCATATTTATCATATTGTACAGTACAACCCTTCCAGAGTAAGAAATAGTTACCCATGCCAGAATTCTTGCTGGGAAAATTCCATGAACAGAGAAGCCTAGAGGGCTACACGTAGTTCATGGGGTTGCAAGAGTCAGACACGACTGAGCACACACATGCACACACACACACAGAGTACATTCCTAGTACCTATTTATCTTAGAAGTGGACATGTGTACCTTTGATCACCTCCATCCAATTTCTCTGCACCACCCCACCTCTAATAACTGCAAATCTGATCTTTCTGTTTTTGATTTATAACACTTAGTTCTTTTTTTTTTTTTTTTTTTTTTTACAAAACAGAGTTATTTTATCTCTTATACATTTCAAACTAATTACCATGATTCATTTAGTTACAACATGTCACCAAAGATATTACATATCTATTGACTGTACTCCTCACACTGCTTATAGCAATCTATATGTAAAGTAATTATTTTAAGTTGCTGACTTATTAAGTTCAAACACATTTTAACAGCCTTGCATTTTAAATTCCTCACCCTCACTGTTTACTCTTTTTAAATCATATTTATATCTTTATTTTATATTTATTATCTATATTTATTTTTTATTTATCCCTTTATTACTTATTATGCCACTCCCTTCTGGCTGCAGACTTTGTGCTGAAAAGTCAAGTGATAGCTTTATGGAAGTTCCCCTATATGTAAGTTCTTGTTTTTCCTTTGCTGCCTTTAGTATTCACATTTTATCTTTAATTTTTTTTTTTTTCATTTTAATCACAATGTAATTTGATGTGGTTCTTTTTGAGTTGATCCTGTTTAGGGTCAGAAGGAAAGATTCTTAATTCCAGCTTTGGGATTTCAGTTAAAGGTATATGTTCTTGATTTAATGACTTGTGTTGCAGTTTCATGCATCATAGATTCCGAGGTGAGTCTGTTGTTTTGATTTTACAGAATTTATCCTGCATACACAGTTTTTGCTGTTCTTAGAAACATTGAAACAATTTTATTAGAATCTAGTCAGTTCAGTCGCTCAGTCGTGTCTGACTCTTTGCGACCCCATGAATCACAGCACACCAGGCCTCCCTGTCCATCACCAACTCCCGGAGTTCACTCAAAGTCATATGCATCGAGTCGGTGATGCCATCCAGCCATCTCATCCTCTGTCGGCCCCTTCTCCTCCTGCCCCCAATCCCTTCCAGCATCAGAGTCTTTTCCAGTGAGTCAACTCTTCGCATGAGGTGGCCAAAGTACTGGAGTTTCAGCTTTAGCATCATTCCTTCCAAAGAAATCCCAGGGCTGATCTTCAGAATGGACTGGTTGGATCTCCTTGCAGTCCAAGAGTCTTCTCCAACACCACAGTTCAAAAGCATGAATTCTTCGGTGTTTAGCTTTCTTCACGGTTCAACTCTCACATCCATACGTGACCACTGGAAAAACCATAGCCTTGACTAGACGGACCTTTGTTGGCAAAGTAATGTCTCTGCTTTTGAATATGCTATCTAGGTTGGTCATAACTTTCCTTCCAAGGAGTAAGCATCTTTTAATTTCATGGCTGCAGTCACCATCTACAGTGATTTTGTAGCCCAAAAAATAAAGTCTGACACTGTTTCCACTGTTTCCCCATCTATTTCTTAAAAATCGCTTTTTGCTCAGAATGCCAACAGTGATTTCTGTTTCTCTCACTGAACTTGTGCTCATGGCGTAAGAACAGCATTATCCTGTCATTTAAGTTTTTTATAGCTAGAGAAATAGGTTAGCATATACCTCTCATTGGAGGTTGAATATATTTTCTTTTTACTTCATTAATTTAATTAAATTGAATCTATCTACATGACAGTAAAATTAACCCGAATATGTAGAAAAGATAGTCTATTTTGTTTCGCTAGGCAAAAGAAAATATAATATAGTTTTAGTTATAACTATACTCAACTGGAGAAGGCAATGGCACTCCACTCCAGTACGCTTGCCTGGCAAATCCCATGGACAGAAGAGCTTGGAAGGCTGCAGTCCATGGGGTCGCTGAGGGTCGGACAGGACTGACTGACTTTACTTTCACTTTTCACTTTCATGCATTGGAGAAGGAAATGGCAACCCACTCCAGTGTTCTTGCCTGGAGAATCCCAGGGACGGGGGAGCCTGGTGGGCTGCTATCTATGGGGTTGCACAGAGTCGGACACGACTGAAGCGACTTAGCAGCAGCAGCAGCATACTCAATTAGTTTCAGTGATAACAAAACAATACTGAACAGCTCCTGTACTCTTATCAGTGGTCTTTATTTTTCCAGTGTTAATAAATAATCCAACTATTTCCTAATTCCTCATTAAGAAGAATTCTTTCTCTTCCACTATTTGACTTGTATATGTGTGTGTGTGTGTGTGCATGCGTCTGTGTGTATGTGTATGTGTATGTGTATTTAGGCTTTGTCATATTCAGCTCTTCATTTCCAGGTTAGTTAGGTTGCTTTTAAAAAATCTCTTAGGAGAATAAGAATAAAAGAGAAATAATTACCTGCCAGATATCAAAAGCATTTGATAAAAGGTTAACCTCCAAAATATAAGGAAGTCTTACAACTGAATATCACAAAAAAATAATAAACTGATATAAAATTCAACTAATAACTTGAATAGAGCTTTTTCAAGATAAGATTTACAAATGACTAACAGATATATATATATATATATATATATATATATAGTTAAAGTTAAACAGTACTAATTGTCAGAAAAATGAAAATCAAAGTCATAAGATTTTACAAGAGATTTTACAAGAAATCTGTTAAATAAAGTGTTAACAAGTGTTAACAAGAATGTGGAGAAATCAGTATGCTTGTACACCACTGAATGTAAAATGGTGCAACCATTATGAAAAACAGCATGGGAGTTCCACAAAAAACTTTAAAAAATAGAATTATCACATGCTCTAGCAATCCCACTTCTAATTACTTGTCCAGATTGCAAGCAGGCTTCAGTGAGATATTTGCATACTTATGTTCACTGAAGCACTATTCACAATAGCCGAGATGTGGAAACAACCAAAATGTTCACCAACAGATGAAAGGATAAAGAAAATGTAGAATATACATAACAACAGAATATCATTCAGCCCTTAAAAAAAAAAAGAAAATTCTACAATGCATGGCATCATGTATAAACATTGAGGATATTATGCTTAGAGAAATAAACCAGTCCATAGAAAGACATAATTTCATGATTCTACTTATCCGAGCTAATTAAAATAACCAAATCCATAGATTAAAAGAGTTGAATGGTGGTTTCAAAGGGCTGAGGACAGGGGAAAATGAGCATAAAATTTCAGTTGCCAGGATGAAGAAACCCTAGAGAGTTGTTGAACAATATTTCATTTATGGTCAACTATAATGTAAACTTTAAAAAAGCCAAAAGGGTAGAGCTCATGTTTAAGTGTTTTTACCAAAATAAAATATTTTTTAAAAAAGCAGATTAGTTTTAATGCTTAATAATGACACTATGTAAGCTTTCACATCAAAATAGTGAAAAAGTGTAGATGCCTTCTATGACTGCTATTTTAAGAAAAATATTCTGATAAATACAATGAGAAAGAAAATTATCTGGGAGAGAACATTTAGGTTGAAACAGATTACAGATACTTCTCCTCTTAAGAAATAAAAACAGAAGAGTAGTATGAAAAGACAGCAACATGATTGTCCATAAAAGCTTTCTAATAAATCTACTACCCAGCATGAATCAATGAGTGTATCAGAGTCTTTAAAAATCAGTGGAGAAAGGATAGCTTTTTAAAAAATATAATACTGGTACAATTGACTCTATAGACAAGGATTACATTAAATATATGCCCTACACAAATAGAAAGAGCCTTAAGTATGAAGATCAAATCTTGGAAACTAAAAAAATTTATAGAAGACCACCTTATATCCTCAATAATAGTATAGAGAAAAATACAACTCAATGAGGTGAGAATGGTTTAATTTGAATATACTATTTTTTTTTCACATAAGAAAAGAGAAATTACAAGCCTCAGAATTTGACAATTTATTTTTTCACATGTAAATTCAAGCAAAAAGGCAAACAATCCAAGTTACTGATAAGTTAAGAAATAAACAAACAATTCTTCCCAAAGAGAAAGATTTATGTGAAAAGATACACAGCCTCACAAATAATTAGAAAAACATAAATCAAAATCTTGAGATATCGTTCCACGTACTTTTAATTAACAATCTTTAAAATTAATGATAAAAATAAGTATTTGAAATACACTTAAATAATACCAGTGGAACTAAGAATTTGTATAGCTTATTTTGGGTAGAAAACTAGGAGTTTTTAATGCTGGATGATGTTGAACAGACATATCTACTTCTGAGTTAAAACCCTAAAGAAATTCTCAGTCACCTACCCAAATTGACATCATAGCATTGTCTGTAACAGCAAAAGTGATAAATAATTTAGTACAATAAAAAAAATTGATGACCAAATTATACATTTTATAATAAATCATATGTAAAAATTAAATGATATGCAATATATATCAGAATAGACAAATTCTAAAAAAGCATGATAGTGATGAAAAACTATACCAGTGATAAGTATTCAGCAAAATTCAGTTTTTTAAAAATACTTACATGCAGAAATAGTATAAAGCATACAAGGAAATGCTAAATATCAAATTTACTCTGGTAGTTAGATGTAGAAAAAAAATGAGGGTAAAGTCTGAGTGCTTCTATTATCTTGTAGTATTAAAAAACTAGAAAGTAAAATATTGAATATCATGGCTATTTTTTGTTTCTTTGAAGATTATTTTAATGAAGATGATTTCAGCAGAAAACAATAATTACAGTTTTAAGATAGGCAATTAGTTACTAGGCATTTGCTGTGACGTAAAGTTCTCTAAAAGAAATAAACACTTGTTTCCAGTTAATTTTAAAGACCTTTGGTTCATCATTACTATTTAATTTCAAATGTAATGTCCATGCTAATTAAAACATTTAATACCTGCACTGAGGAATCCTATCAAAAGCAACTTAAATTTTTATGAATCTAGAAAATAAATCTAGCCTTTAGAAAATTTGAAGTAACAAAATGTAATATTAGGGGAAACATTAGATTATAAGGATAAGCACAGTTTTCTCATAAGCCACTTCCTCATCCTGATCTTTCCCCTCAGGCACAGTTAATTACCAAGAATCTATTAAATGATATGTGAATATAGAAGAACTAATGTTTGGAAAAAAGTTCTCATGATATTTCCTTATTTTCAAAGTAATCATGAGCTGTTTTCAAAAGAGATATTTATGATTGGCTACAAAATCCCATATTAAAAAGGAGCTAAATGATTTGTATCTAAAATGTATTCAATTAAATTGTTTTGAGTAATAAATAGATGCACACATTGTGCTGGAATCTAAGGCTAAAAACAGGGGAAAAGTATAGTTTTTACCTTCAGGCACTCAATTAAGTTTAATTTATTTGATGGCGATTGATATTAGAATAATTAAGGAAGTGTATGCATAGGAGAAGAATCTGTTTTTTTTTTGCTACTTCAACAAAAGCATCAAATCTAGCCCTGTGTAACACTGTGATTTGAAACATCAGCTTTGGCCTATGCCTCCCACTGTTATGTGACCAGAAAACTTATAAAGCTCCTTTAGGCTTTGATTTTCTTATTAGTAAAAAGAAGCTAATAATATCTCACAGGATTGTTGAAATGAAATTATATGATCCATTAATATATGGAGTATAGTGCTGGAAACAAAGGCAACACTATTACTAATATTAAGTTCTCAACTCAAAAATTTACAATGCCAGCAAAATTATTTAATAAGCTATTTTCCATGTAATATACTATAGGCTGATTATAAACTGAAACCTCAATTTGTGAATAAAAACTTACTTTTAATTATGCTTCTTTTTTTTTAAGTTAAAATATACAGCTTATCCCACCAGTGTGATCCTCATAAATGAACTGCCTTTTAATCTCTGAGCCAAATGCAGTTTTGAAATATCATATTTTGCAATATACATCAGTTATGTGGAAAAATTCAGTCAGTGTTTAAACTAAATAAAAAGATCAAAAGCATAAATAAAAGAGAAAACAAACCATTTACCATGCCCTAAAGAAGAATATAGGTACATTTTAACAAAAATAGTGTTATAGGCAGAATAATTATGTTTTGATTAAATATTGATTATCATACTTCAGAGTTGATACTACCAGATGAACATATACATTAAGATAATAAGCAAAATCGCAGAAGGCAACAGCAACCCACTCCTCTACTCTTGCCTGGAAAATCCCATGGACAGAGGAGCCTGGTGGGCTGCAGTCCGTGAGGTCTCAAAGAGTCGGACACGACTGAGCAACTTCCATTTCACTTTCATGCATTGGAGAAGGAAAAGGCAACCCACTCCAGTATTCTTGCCTGGAGAATCCCAGGGACGGGGAAGCCTAGTGGGCTGTGGTCTATGGGGTCACACAGAGTTGGACACGACTGAAGCGACTTAGCCACAGCAGCAGAAATAAGCAAAGTAGAAAAACCTACAAAAATAGGAATTAAGTGAGTTTTGAATCACACTGAAACTGAAAAAGAATCTCCAACTGTGAAATAGCATATTCACTACTAAGAATGAAATTAGATTTAGAAAATATCACAGTGAAAATGTCTGTGACTATATAGCACACATTCCTTAGTGTAATATGTATGAAAGTGAAATTCACTTGTTGTGTCTGACTTTACGACCCCATGGACTCTACAGTCCATGGAATTCTCCAGGCAAGAACACTGGAATGGGTAGTCTTTCCCTTCTCCAGAGGACCTTCCCAGCCCAGGGATCAAACCCAGGTCTCTCCCATTGCAGGCAGATTTAATATGTATAGTTGCTTTCTAAATCTTTGTTTAATTCTTTAAGATGTGAACTAAACATCTATACATGTAACATTTATAAATTTAATAAACATTCAATAGGTGCCCACTATGTACCTGACATCCTAATAGATGATTTAATAGAATTTTAGATTTATTTTGAAACCACTATAACTGTTACATGTCTTGATGAATAGTAGATACTCAGCAAATATTTGTGATGGCCACCAATGAGCAAAGGTGATTTGGTAGACTGAAATTTAAAAAACAGAAAATCCAACATTGCCATAGTAGATTAATTATCAGCAAAAATTACTTTATGGTAATATATATATATATATATATATAAACATAAAATACAAAAGTAATTAATAGTAAGTCTGTATGTTAAAGAATATAGATCTAGAAAAGTATGAAAACTTAAATATTATGAAAATTAAAAGACCAAACAGATTGTTCAATAATAGTGCAGTGAACATTTGTGCGTAACCTTTGAATTGACATTTTTATTTCTTCTGAGTAGATACCTAGGCATATATTTGTCAAATAATAGAGCTACCCTACGTGTAACATTTTGAAGAACAGCAGAACTGTTTTCCAAAGAGTCTACATCATTGTATAAACCAACCAGCAACCTGTCAGTTCAGTTCAGTTCAGTCGCTCAGTCTTATCCAACTCTTTGTGACCCCATGGACTGCAGCACGCTAGGCCTCCCTGTCCATCATCAATTCCTGGAATATACTCAAAGTCATGCCCATTGAGTTGGTGATGCCATCCAACCAATTCATCCTTTATCATCCTCTTCTTCTCCCACCATCAATCTTCCCCAGCATCAGGGTCTTTTCAAATGAGTGAGTTATTCACATCAGGTGGCCAAAGTATTGGAGTTTCAGCTTCAGCATCAGTCCTTCCAATGTATATTCAGGACTGATTTCCTTTAGGATGGACTGGTTGAATCTCCTTACTGTCCAAGGGACTCTCATGAGTCTTCTCCAACACCACAGTTCAAAAGTATCAATTCTGCATTGCTCAGCTTTCTTTATAGTCCAACTTTCACATCCACACATGACTACTGGAAAAAACATAGTTTTGACTAGAAGGACCTTTTTGGGCAAAGTAATGTCTCTGCTTTTTAATATGCTATCTAGGTTGGTCATAACTTTTCTTTCAGGGAGCAAGTATCTTTTAATTTTATGGCTGCAGTCACCATCTCCAGTGATTTTGGAGCCCCAGAAAATAAAGTCTGTCACTGTTTCCCCATCTATTTGTCAAGAAGTGATGGGGCCAGATGCCATGATCTTAGCTTTCTGAATGTTGAACTTTAAGCCAACTTTTTCACTCTCCTCTTTCACTTCCATCAAGAAGCTTTTTAGTTCCTCTTCACTTTCTGCCATAAGGGTGGTGTCATCTGCATATCTGAGGTTATTGATATTTCTCCTGGCAATCTTGAGTCCAGCTTGTGCTTCTTCCAGCCCAGAGTTTCTCATGATGTACTCTGAATATAAGTTAAATAAGCAGGGTGACTGTATACAGCCTTGACATACTCCTTTCCCGATTTGCAACTAGTCTGTTGTTCCATGTCCAGTTCTAACTGTTGCTTCTTGGCCTGCATACAGATTTCTCAAAAGGCAGGTCAGAAAATTAGATACTAAAGGAAATTTTCATGCAAAGATGAGCACAATAAAGGACAGAAATGGTATGGTCTTAACAGAAGAAGACAATATTGAGAAGAGGTGGCAATAATCCACAGAACTATACAAAAATATCTTCATGACCCAGTTAATCATGATGGTGTGATCACTTACTTAGAGCCAGCCATCCTGGAATGTGAAGTCAAGTGGGCCTCAGGAAGCATCATTACGAACCAGCAAACTATGAAGTGTCTAATTTCTGCACATCCTCATCAAAACATGTTATTCTTCTTCATTATAGGTATTCTGATGAATCTGAAGAAGTATCTAACTATAGTTTGATTTTTGTATATCTCAAATATCCATCAACTGAGGAATAGATAAATGAAATGCAGTAGATCCATATAATATGGGAAATTATTCAGCAATACGAAAAAGGAATGAAGTAATGCCACAGTTTGGGTGAACCATAAATGTATACAGTAAGTGGAAGAAAGAAGCCAACCACAAAAGGCCATACAATGTAGGGTTCCATTTATATAAAATGCCGAAGTAGCTAATCTAGGTGACAAGAAAAGTGGTTTCTGATTGACTAGGTTTGGGAGAGGGGTAGGTGTTGATGGGAAGGAGAAGGGAGTGTTGGCAAAGGGGTTGGCAAAGGGGTTGGCAAAGGAGTTGGCAAAGGGGTACAAGGTCTTATGGTATTTAAGGTATACATCAGTAAAGTATATAAAAATAAGATTTTTAAAAATTAAATAAATTGTAATAGGAAAGCAATTAAATACTGTAAATTATTTCAATATTGAGTTTTGGATACAACAATGTGATTACAAATTTTCTGAGTAATCCACTCATTGACTTAATGAATATTGATTGAGAACCTATAACATGTCAGTTTCTACAGTGATATTAGAACAATAAAATAAACATTTTCTTGTCATTATCCAAGTTAGAAATTCTTAACACCTCTGAAAATACCACTTATTTTTATATTTTTAAACAGAATAACACTTTCTTCAATGGTACTTTTATATATATGAACATATAAAGGAACTACTGTTCTTATTGAATCAAGGAAACCCTATCCATTCATCTTGCTCCAAGCCACCTTCTTTGTGTGCCCTGTGAAATCTTGAATGCTTATGCCACAAGTGAAAATTACTGCACCATCATATAGTTCATTGTCCAGTTTTATCCAAACATTTATGATATAACAAAGAGAACACTTTGTATTTCCCTGGTGGCTCAGACAGTAAACCGTCTGCCTACAATATGGGAGCTTCATTGAAGTGATCCAGCTTCAAGTCCTGGATCAGGAAAATCTCCTGGAGAAGGAAATGGCAACCCACTCTAGTATTCTTGCCTGGAAAATCGCATGGACAGAGGAGCCTGGTAGGCTACAGTCCATGGGGTCACAAAGAGTCGGACATGACTGAGGGAAATCACTTTCACTTTCAAAGAGAATACTATTTGTAATTGTATATAAAAAGCTTTATAAATTTTCAATTTATTCTTTTGGAGTTAGCTTTAAAGTCTAATTCAGGACTTCTGCTAATATCACTTTAGATAATTCTGAGGAAAACTATGAGTAGACCAGGAATTAAAAATCCCTCTGACAATTTTGGAAAGCTTCACCTCATAGGCCAATGAAGAAATATTAGATAGGATCCAGGAGAAGGTAGACACTCAGAGGCATAAGCTCTGATTTGAAGGGCACTTTTGCACCATACACATCTGCAGATATGCTAAGAGACAGTGGAGAAATAGAGCTGCTAGGCAGAGTTTTAATGTTAACCTGGGTTAGGAAAATACTGCCAACAAGAGGCCTAGTGACCACTCTTCATATGTGCACCCATGCACATTCACACAATTGTAATTTTAACCCTGAAAAGTTATAAACTGAATGTGAGGGTGAACTGGAAAATAACCAGGTTTGCAGAAACCAAAGCTGAGGCTTAAACCTCTTTAATTTGTGATATAATTTGAGCATTCATTGGATTCAGTATTGCTACAGCCCTTAGATACCTGCTAGAAATCAGACATGTATCTTCTTTGGAGACTGAAAGCCCTGTCTAAGATTCCAACCTATACATAGGTTTATTGATTTTTTAGACTTCCCTCATGGCTCAGACAGTAAAGCGTCTGCCTATAATGCAGGAGATTGTAGGCAGGTTCTATCCTGCCTACAGAGATCCAGATTTAATCTCTGGATTGGGAAGATCCTCTGGAGAAGATAGTGGCAACCCACTCCAGTACTCCTGCCTGGAAAATCTCATGGACGGAGGAGCCTGGTAGGTTTCAGTCCATAGTGTCAAAGAGTCAGACATGACTGAGCGACTTCACTTTTATTGATTTTAAGATGATTGTTTACTGTCTTCAAGGAAATGATGACTAGTTTGAGATTTTCTTCAGTGAACTGGAATCAATGCTACAGAACCAAATGGACATTCTAGAACTGAGAGATACTTAAAACTCAATGGATGTATTTAATAGCAGATTCATTTAAAATGAAAACTAATAGGAACAAGTAAACTGGAAAATAGGTTAACAGGTGCACTGAACCACAGAGAGAGGAAAGAGTGGAAAATATGAGCATAAGACATAGATGTTAACAGTGTAAAGTTTAATCTGTATACTTGAAATTCCAGAAGGACTATTTTGTTCCTAGTTATAATTGTTTGTGATTAATGTCTTTCTTTTAAATAATAATAAATAAATGATATTTAACTATTAAAAACAACTTTCTCTTTTAACACTATTAATATTTTTACCTTGCTTTGCCTCACATTCTTTTTTTATTGTTTATTTAAGCTTTAAAGTAAAAAAATTTATTTACATGCTCCAGTCCTCATAGGATATGTCATTCAGGAACCTTAAATTTTCCATCTTAAATTTCCGGGAAGACAAGAGAAAATAATTTATGTAATCAAAAATGTATGTAATTGAGAATATCTCTTGTACATTTTGATACTTTTGGTCTAAAACTACCAAGACTCCTAATTCATCTAAATATTTGCATTCTAAGATTTAGTCTTTTAAAATAAATCAAGGAATAATAAAAGTGGAAATAAGAAAAATAAGAACATATACATATATGTATGTTATATATAATATATGTGATTACATGTTACATATAACAGTGTAAACATATACATATGTTTCCATACATATACATATATGTTACATATGTACTATATAATATGCATATTAAAGTATACTATAAAATAATGTTTAGGGAATATGCACACAAATAACTTAAGATATTAAAATATACAAGTTTTTATAGATTTAAGTTCTTATAAAACTAAAGTAGTAGGTTTTAGCTTTTCTTTTTTTTTTTTTTATTTTATTTTATTTTAAATTTTATTTTATTTTTAAACTTAACATAACTGTATTAGATTTGCCAAATATCAAAATGAATCTGCCACAGGTATACATGTGTTCCCCATCCTGAACCCTCCTCCCTCCTCCCTCCCCATTCCATCCCTCTGGGTCGTCCCAGTGCACCAGCCCCAAGCATCCAGTATCGTGCATCGAACCTGGACTGGCAACTCATTTCATACATGATATTTTACATGTTTCAATGCCATTCTCCCAAATCTTCCCACCCTCTCCCTCTCCCACAGAGTCCATAAGACTGTTCTATACATCGGTGTCTCTTTTGCTGTCTTGTACACAGGGTTATTGTTACCATCTTTCTAAATTCCATATATATGTGTTAGTATACTGTATTGGTGTTTTTCTTTCTGGCTTACTTCACTCTGGATAATAGGCTCCAGTTTCATCCACCTCATTAGAACTGATTCAAATGTATTCTTTTTAATGGCTGAATAATACTCCATTGTGTATATGTACCACAGCTTTCTTATCCATTCATCTGCTGATGGACATCTAGGTTGCTTCCATGTCCTGGCTATTATAAACAGTGCTGCGATGAACATTGGGGTACTCGTGTCTCTTTCCCTTCTGGTTTTCTCAGTGTGTATGCCCAGCAGTGGGATTGCTGGATCATAAGGCATGTCTATTTCCAGTTTTTTAAGGAATCTCCACACTGTTCTCCATAGTGGCTGTATTAGTTTGCATTCCCACCAACAGTGTAAGAGGGTTCCCTTTTCTCCACACCCTCTCCAGCATTTATTACTTGTAGACTTTTGGATCACAGCCATTCTGACTGGTGTGAAATGGTATCTCATAGTGGTTTTGATTTGCATTTCTCTGATAATGAGTGATGTTGAGCATCTTTTCATGTGTTTGTTAGCCATCTGTATGTCTTCTTTGGAGAAATGTCTATTTAGTTCTTTGGCCCATTTTTTGATTGGGTCATTTATTTTTCTGGAGTTGAGCTGGAGGAGTTGCTTGTATATTCTCGAGATTAGTTGTTTGTCAGTTGCTTCATTTGCTATTATCTTCTCCCATTCTGAAGGCTGTCTTTTCACCTTGCTAATAGTTTCCTTTGATGTGCAGAAGCTTTTAAGGTTACTTAGGTCCCATTTGTTTATTTTTGCTTTTATTTCCAATATTCTGGGAGGTGGGTCATAGAGGATCCTGCTGTGATGTATGTCAGAGAGTGTTTTGCCTATGTTCTCCTCTAGGAGTTTTATAGTTTCTGGTCTTACATTTAGATCTTTAATCCATTTTGAGTTTATTTTTGTGTATGGTGTTAGAAAGTGTTCTAGTTTCATTCTTTTACAAGTGGTTGACCAGAGTTCCCAGCACCACTTGTTAAAGAGATTGTCTTTTATCCATTGTATATTCTTGCCTCCTTTGTCAAAGATAAGGTGTCCATATGTGCGTGGATTTATCTCTGGGCTTTCTATTTTGTTCCATTGATCTATATTTCTGTCTTTGTGCCAGTACCATACTGTCTTGATAACTGTGGCTTTGTAGTAGAGCCTGAAGTCAGGTAGGTTGATTCCTCCAGTTCCATTCTTCTTTCTCAAGATCGCTTTGGCTATTCGAGGTTTTTTGTTTTTCCATACAAATTGTGAAATTATTTGTTCTAGCTCTGTGAAGAATGCTGTTGGTAGCTTGATAGGGATTGCATTGAATCTATAGATTGCTTTGGGTAATATACTCATTTTCACTACATTGATTCTTCCAATCCATGAACATGGTATATTTCTCCATCTGTTAGTGTCCTCTTTGATTTCTTTCACCAGTGTTTTATAGTTTTCTATATATAGGTCTTTAGATTCTTTAGGTAGATATATTCCTAAGTATTTTATTCTTTCCGTTGCAATGGTGAATGGAATTGTTTCCTTAATTTCTCTTTCTGTTTTCTCATTATTAGTGTATAGGAATGCAAGGGATTTCTGTGTGTTGATTTCATATCCTGCAACTTTACTATAGTCATTGATTAGTTCTAGTAATTTTCTGGTGGAGTCTTTAGGGTTTTCTATGTAGAGGATCATGTCATCTGCAAACAGTGAGAGCTTTACTTCTTCTTTTCCAATTTGTATTCCTTTTATTTCTTTTTCTGTTCTGATTGCTGTGGCCAAAACTTCCAAAACTATGTTGAATAGTAATGGTGAAAGTGGGCACCCTTGTCTTGTTCCTGACTTTAGAGGAAATGCTTTCAATTTTTCACCGTTGAGGATAATGTTTGCTGTGGGTTTGTCATATATAGCTTTGATTATGTTGAGGTATGTTCCTTCTATTCCTGCTTTCTGGAGAGTTTTGATCATAAATGGATGTTGAATTTTGTCAAAGGCTTTCTCTGCATCTATTGAGATAATCATATGGTTTTTATTTTTCAATTTGTTAATGTGGTGTATTACATTGATTGATTTGCGGATATTGAAGAATCCTTGCATCCCTGGGATAAAGCCCACTTGGTCATGGTGTATGATCTTTTTAATGTGTTGTTGGATTCTGATTGCTAGAATTTTGTTAAGGATTTTTGCATCTATGTTCATCAGTGATATTGGCCTGTAGTTTTCTTTTTTTGTGGCATCTTTGTCAGGTTTTGGTATTAGGGTGATGGTGGCCTCATAGAATGAGTTGGGAAGTTTACCATCCTCTGCAATTTTCTGGAAGAGTTTGAGCAGGATAGGTGTTAGCTCTTCTCTAAATTTTTGGTAGAATTCAGCTGTGAAGCCGTCTGGACCTGGGCTTTTGTTTGCTGGAAGATTTTTGATTACAGTTTCAATTTCCGTGCTTGTGATGGGTCTGTTAAGATTTTCTATTTCTTCCTGATCGAGTTTTGGAAAGTTGTACTTTTCTAAGAATTTGTCCATTTCTTCCTCGTTGTCCATTTTATTGGCATATAATTGTTGATAGTAGTCTCTTATGATCCTTTGTATTTCTGTGTTGTCTGTTGTGATCTCTCCATTTTCATTTCTAATTTTATTGATTTGATTTTTCTCCCTTTGTTTCTTGATGAGTCTGGCTAATGGTTTGTCAATTTTATTTATCCTTTCAAAGAACCAGCTTTTGGTTTTGTTGATTTTTGCTATGGTCTCTTTTGTTTCTTTTGCATTTATTTCTGCTCTAATTTTTAAGATTTCTTTCCTTCTACTAACCCTGGGGTTCTTCATTTCTTCCTTTTCTAGTTGCTTTAGGTGTAGAGTTAGGTTATTTATTTGACTTTTTTCTTGTTTCTTGAGGTGTGCCTGTATTGCTATGAACTTTCCCCTTAGGACTGCTTTTACCGTGTCCCACAGGTTTTGGGTTGTTGTGTTTTCATTTTCATTCGTTTCTATGCAAATTTTGATTTCTTTTTTGATTTCTTCTGTGATTTGTTGGTTATTCAGCAGCGTGTTGTTCAGCCTCCATATGTTGGATTTTTTAATAGTTTTTCTCCTGTAATTGAGATCTAATCTTACTGCATTGTGGTCAGAAAAGATGCTTGGAATGATTTCTATTTTTTTGAATTTACCAAGGCTAGCTTTATGGCCCAGGATGTGATCTATCCTGGAGAAGGTTCCATGTGCGCTTGAGAAGAAGGTGAAATTCATTGTTTTGGGATGAAATGTCCTATAGATATCAATTAGGTCTAACTGGTCTATTGTATCGTTTAAAGTTTGTGTTTCCTTGTTAATTTTCTGTTTAGTTGATCTATCCATAGGTGTGAGTGGGGTATTAAAGTCTCCCACTATTATTGTGTTATTGTTAATTTCTCCTTTCATACTTGTTAGCATTTGTCTTACATATTGCGGTGCTCCCGTGTTGGGTGCATATATATTTATAATTGTTATATCTTCTTCTTGGATTGATCCTTTGATCATTATGTAGTGACCATCTTTGTCTCTTTTCACAGTCTTTGTTTTAAAGTCTATTTTATCTGATATGAGTATTGCTACTCCTGCTTTCTTTTGGTCCCTATTCGCATGGAAAATCTTTTTCCAGCCCTTCACTTTCAGTCTGTATGTGTCCCCTGTTTTGAGGTGGGTCTCTTGTAGACAACATATGCAGGGGTCTTGTTTTTGTATCCATTCAGCCAGTCTTTGTCTTTTGGTTGGGGCATTCAACCCATTTACGTTTAAGGTAATTACTGATAAGTATGACCCCGTTGCCATTTACTTTATTGTTTTGGGTTCGAATTTATACACAATTTTTGTGTTTCCTGTCTAGAGAATATCCTTTAGTATTTGTTGGAGAGCTGGTTTGGTGGTGCAGAATTCTCTCAGCTTTTGCTTGTCTGAAAAGCTTTTGATTTCTCCTTCATACTTGAATGAGATCCTTGCTGGGTACAATAATCTGGGCTGTAGGCTATTTTCTTTTATCATTTGAAGTATGTCTTGCCATTCCCTCCTGGCTTGAAGAGTTTCTATGGAAAGATCAGCTGTTATCCTTATGGGAATTCCCTTGTGTGTTATTTGTTGTTTTTCCCTTGCTGCTTTTAATATTTGTTCTTTGTGTTTGATCTTTGTTAATTTGATTACTATGTGTCTTGGGGTGTTTCGCCTTGGGTTTATCCTGTTTGGGACTCTCTGGGTTTCTTGGACTTGGGTGATTATTTCCTTCCCCATTTTAGGGAAGTTTTCAACTATTATCTCCTCAAGTATTTTCTCATGGTCTTTCTTTTTGTCTTCTTCTTCTGGGATCCCTATGATTCGAATGTTGTAGCGTTTAATATTGTCCTGGAGGTCTCTGAGATTGTCCTCATTTCTTTTAATTCGTTTTTCTTTTATCCTCTCTGAATCATTTATTTCTACCATTCTATCTTCTAATTCACTAATCCTATCTTCTGCCTCTGTTATTCTACTATTTGTTGCCTCCAGAGTGTTTTTAATTTCACTTATTGCATTATTCATTATATATTGACTCTTTTTTATTTCTTCTAAGTCCTTGTTAAACCTTTCTTGCATCTTCTCAATCCTTGCCTCCAGGCTATTTATCTGTGATTCCATTTTAATTTCAAGATTTTGGATCAATTTCACTATCATTATTCGGAATTCTTTATCAGGTAGATTCCCTATCTCTTCCTCTTTGGTTTGGTTTGGTGGGCATTTATCCTGTTCCTTTATCTGCTGGCTATTCCTCTGTCTCTTCATCTTGTTTAAATTGCTGAGTTTGGGGTGTCCTTTCTGTATTCTGGCAGTTTGTGGAGTTCTCTTTATTGTGGCGTTTCCTCGCTGTGTGTGGGTTTGTACAGGTGGCTTGTCAAGGTTTCCTGGTTCGGGAAGCTTGTGTCGATGTTCTGGTGGATGGAGCTGTATTTCTTCTCTCTGGAGTGTAATGAAATGTCCAGTAATGAGTTATGAGATGTCTATGGTTTTGGGGTGACTTTGGGCAGCCTGTATCTTGAAGCTCAGGGCTGTGTTCCTTTGTTGCTGGAGAATTTGCTTGTTATGTCTTTCCCTGGAACTTGTTGGCCCTTGTGTGGTGCTTGGTTTCAGTGTCGGTATGGAGGCGTTTGATGAGCTCCTGTCAATTAATGTTCCTTGGAGTCAGGAGTTCCCTGGAGTCGGGGTTTGGACTTAAGCCTCCTACTTCCAGTTATCGGTCTTAATTTTACAGTAGTTTCAAAACTTCTCCTTCTATACAGCACCACTGATAAAACATCTACGTTAAAGATGAAAAGTTTCTCTACTGTGAGGGTCACTCAGAGAGGTTCACAGCGTTACATGGAGAAGAGAAGACGGAGGAGGGAGTTAGAGGTGACCCAAATGAGATGAGGTGGAATCAACAGTGGAGAGAGTGGGCTAGCCAGTAGTCACTTCCTTATGTGCACTCCACAACTGGACCGCTCAGAGATGTTCACGGAGTTATACAGGGAAGAGAAGAAGGAGGCAGGAGACAGAGGTGGCCAGAAGGATAAAAGGGGGAAATGAAAAGGAGGGAGACAGATCCAGCCAGTAATCAGTTCCTTAAGTGTTCTCCACCATCTGGAACACACAGAAATTCACAGAGTTGGGTAGAGTAGAGAGGGGTTAGGGAGGAGATACAGGTGACCTGGTGGAGAAAATGGAGAGTCCAAAGGGAGAGAGAGCAGTCAAGCCAGTAATCTCGTACACTAGTGGAAAATGGGTCCTGAAGATTGGGTTCTTAAAGGTATAAAATTGGTAACAAATACATAAAAACAAAAATTAGAAATCTAGAGTAGAGTTTGGAATTTCAAAAATGCGATGTTAATGAAAAGAAGAAGGAAAAGAAAGAGAGAAAAAACGAACAAAGAAAAACAAACAAGGTCGTGAAAGTAATAAATAAACTACAGGTACAAAATTGATAACTAATACCAAAAAGCAAAAATTAAAAATCTAGAGTAGAGTTTGGAATTTCAAAAATACAACGTTAAAAAAAAAAAAAAAAGAAGAAGAAGAAGAAAAATAAAGAGAGAAAACAAACAAACCAACAAAAACAATGTCGCAAAAATTATAAAGAAAATACAGGTACAAAATTGATATCAAATACCAAAAAGCATAAATTAAAAATCTTGAGTAGAGTTTGGAATTGCAGATATACGATGTTATATAAAAGAAGAAGAGAAAGAAACAGAGGAAAAAAAAAAGTCACAGAAATTATGAAAAAAACTATAGGTACAAAATTGATAACATATATCAAAAGGCTAAAATTAAAAATCTAGAGTAGAGTTTGGAATTTCAAAAATACAATGTTAAAGAAAAGAAAAAAAGAAAAAAGAAAAAAAAAAAAAACACGGTCAAAAAATTATAAAATATATATATGAAGTTTGCTGAAGAAGAAAAAAAAAATAGGGTCTTTTTTTTTTTTTGGCAAAGTAATAGTTATAAAAGTGAAAATTAAAGGACAATAGAGGACTTAAAAATTTTTTTTTTTTTAATTAAAAAAAAAGAAAGAAAGAAAGATTGATCGTAAAAATAGTAAAAATATATCTAGGTCTTTCTCTGGTTTTGTTGTGAGTATTGTGGGTTCAGTTCATTTTTGGCAGTTCCTTAGTCCGACTTATATTTCTCAAGATCTATAGGCCCCTTCCTATGTAATCCGTAGTAACCACAGGGTTTTAATCTATGGCCTGTAGCTTCCAAGGCGTTTCCCTCTGTTATAGCTTCTTCTGTTTGCTGGTCTCTTCAGTGTCTGGTTCCCGCCCTGACACAAAGGGGACGGTGGAGGACACTATTTTTTTTTTTTTTTTTTTTTAATTTAGGCTCACTTGTTCAGCCACGCTGCGGGGAGGGAGGGAGGGATGCTGCAAACAGATAACACTGGCGTGCGCTCGCAGTGCCTCAGCCACACTGGGTCTGCCCCCGCTCACGGCGCGTGTAGCCTCCCTGCCCACACTGCTTGGGCTCTAGGTTGTTCCGCCGGGAACAATCAGAGGCCGGCCCTGGGCTGAGCTCCCAGGTCCAAGCCGCTCAGGTTCAGGCACTCGGGTAGTCCTCAGAGGCGCAGACTCGGTTGGGCCTGAGTTTTGTGTTCTTCCCAGATCCGAGCAGCTCAGGTGATGAGGTGTTTGGCGGGCGCCAATGCTGCGACTTATCGCCTCCCCGCCACTCGGTTATCTGGGTGTAAAACCGGCGCACCTTCTCAGGCAGATGTTGACCGTCCAGACCCCCAAGAAGTTTTAGTTAGCAAAGAAGCCTGCTTACAGTTTTATAGATAGTGTCTCTCTGGGGCTGCGATGTCCCCCTTCCGGCTCTGGCTGCCTGTCACCGGAGGGGGAAGGTCTGCAGCCGGCTATATCTGTTCAGTCCTTTGTTCTGTGCGCGGGCCTGGCGGTGTCTTAGGTTAGGGCTGGCTTTTCGCGTGGTAGATATCCCACAGTCTGGTTTGCTAGCCCAAATTATTTCGCTCAGATAGCGCTCAGGACATTCGGCCCGATTCTTACTCTAAGGGACACAGCCCGCGCCGCACTTCCCTGCCTAGCCCCCGCTTGCTAATGGCGTGTGCAGGCGTCTGCGCTGCTTCTCCGCTGGGGGAGTTACCGTAGGGCTCACAATCCGCGATTTTTAATTGTTTATTTTTTTTTCCCCTCCCTTTTATGTTGCCCTCTGTGCTTCCAAAGCTCGGCACAGATTCGGCAGTGAGAGGGTTTCCTGGTGTTTGGAAACTTCTCTCTTTTTAAGACTCCCTTCCCGGGACGGAACTCCGTCCCTCCCTCTTTTGTTTCTTTTTTTGTCTTTTATATTTTTTCCTACCTCCTTTCGAAGAGTTGGGCTGCTTTTCTGGGTGCCTGATGTCCTCCGCCGGCATTCAGAAGTTGTTTTGTGGAATTTACTCGACGTTTAAATGCTCTTTTGATGAATTTGTGGGGGAGAAAGTGATGTCCCCGTCCTACTCCTCCGCCATCTTGGCTCCTCCCTCTTTTAGCTTTTCAAAACTATGAAATTTTATTATTAGAAAAATTAGTATGTGCTAGAGCCATCTTACTTCCTAATTGAAACCTAACAAGTTATTTTAGTCACTGAATCCCATGATCTGTGCATATGAAAGGATTTTAGGAAACAGGGGATTATGACAAATGAATTATTATAAATTACATTTTCATTCATATCCTTCAATGTTTAGTTCAGTATTTAAAGGTTTTTTGAAATTTACAATGGAAGTTTAACAAAAAATTGAATATACTTATTAATTTTTGCCTCATATTCTTTAAGGTTCCCTCAAACATAGTTTTATTTGTCAAGAGCAAAGAGTTTTTTGAATCCTGCCTGCTAAATGAGCTGGAAGAAATTAATTGCTAACCTACTAGGCCTTTGGTTGAACCTAGGGATAAGTATTGGTAAATTTTGATCACTCCAAGACAGGCTCCACTAAAGCTTTCTATAAATGGAAGATGTTTCCATGTTTCAGTTCAGTTCAGTTCAGTTGCTCAATTGTGTCCGACTCTTTGCTACCCCATGAAGCGCAGCATGCCAGGCCTCTCTGTCCATCACCAACTCCTGGAGTTCACTCAAACTCATGTCATCAAGTCGGTGATGCCATCCAGCCATCTCATCCTCTGTCATCCCCTTCTCCTCCTGCCCCCAACCCCTGCCAGCATCAGAGTCTTTTCCAATGAGTCAACTCTTCGCACGAGGTGGCCAAAGTACTGGAGTTTCAGCTTTAGTATCATTCCTTCCAAAAACACCCAGGACTGATCACCTTTAGAATGGACTGGTTGGATCTCCTTGCAGTCCAGGGGACTCTCAAGAGTCTTCTCCAACACCACAGTTCAAAAGCATCAATTATTCGGTACTCAACCTTCTTCACAGTCCAACTCTCACATCCATACATGACTACTGGAAAAAATATAGCCTTGAATATTCAAATCTTGAAAGCTCAGCTAGCAAATATTAACTGCTTTGTATCACTTCCATTCTCTCCAGTTTAAATGTTTATTCCTGTGGCTCCTGGTTTTAAATTTTTTGATTGAGTGGGAATAGAAAAAGACTGGTTTCCTCTGTTGTTTGTATTTGCTTGCTGGTTGGTTTGCCTTTGTCTTTTTGTTGTTGCTATTGTTGTCAGTCTTTCCCTTTGATTATGGCTTTGTGTATCCACAAATCTGGAGTGCACTGTTTTCAGCTCAACGTGGGTATTGAGACTCTGTTTTCATTTTAACATACAACATTCCTCATTGTTGCATCTGGCCTCCTGGACAGAAACTGTACAGTGTCAGTAGAATCTCTAAGGGTAAAACAGGTTATAGGTCTCCAAATTCAAGACTTCATTCATTTAAAAATCATTCCTGGCATTTCTAATCAAACTTGAAGTAAAAATGCAAAAACAATGATATACTGTCTTGTTTCAAGACAATTTCTGTCAAGGACAGCAAAGCAATAAGTACATAAATTACAATACAGTAAAGTGTTTTCATTGGATTGGATGATGAACCAGATATCATGAAAATGTACACAGTACAAAAATTACTTTTTGTTTATAATCCTAAAAGTACAAGAAGACTTTTGTGTATGTTGATATTTCATGATCTTCCAAGAAATAGTAATTTAGGAAAAATGAAAACTTGACAACAAAACATCTCCCCACCCCCTGCTCCAGTAAATTTTCCCTTCTAAGACATCTGAAGGGATGAAACTGTCTTTCACTCTACAATAATTTAATCACTGAAATCCTAGAAATGCATGCCTTTGTTAGTTCTGCTGTCCAACTACCAGATAGAATCTACAGTCACTATCTTTTATCTGGGCATCCTGTCCTGGTAGTAGCATTTAATTTGGAACAATTTCATTACTGTAGCAAATTGGCAGTCAACCAACAAAAATGACAATTTCTATGAAACAAAATATGTGGACTGTGGGGAGGTGAAGTAGGAGGGTATACTGCAGATAGGGGTAATGAGACTCATTACCTAGAGTTCCTGCTACTAATCAGTTTCATAATGGGTTCGAGGCAGTGAAGGTTTCCAGGCCCTCACAGCCTGTACCTAATGAATCTTTGGCTGGCTTAAAACTTGGCCTTCATTTTAATAGACCTGTGTTAATACCAATTTTATCCCTTTCTTGGGAATTTCCACCAAGTTGAAGTTTTAACTAGAGAAGGCTTCTAATAGTAAATGAAGTTGCCTGGGGAAATATTATTATTAACATTTAGTCTTAACAAGGTAACTAAATATTGTGTCACCACATTAGGGTGAAGCATGTCTTTTTGTTACTGCTGATTGATAGACTTAGAATTCTGAAAGCCTTCTGTAACTTTATAACTCAGGCTGACAATCTTACCATTTTTTTTAATATTTATGCACACACATATAGAGAGTTGTAAGAGATATTCAGCACAAAATGTATTTATATATTCAGTAAAGGCTTGATTTAATCATGTTATTTTAACATATACTCTATAAATGACCTCAGAGTGTCAAGAATTGTGAGGGGCCTGAGGATTTACCATGCTTGCATCTATTATCTTTGTCTGCAACATTTTCATGGATGTTTGCTGAAAACATAAGACTCCTGATCTGAGACCAAAGACTTTCTTATTCATGACACAGAAAGCAGCATAAGCATATTTGCATGAGTTCAGCTTCTCCCCATGTCCTGAAGGGGCAAAGAGAGGGGCACAGATGGATGCTAACCCATATATTGGACTGTATTACAAGAAAGGCATAATAAACTTAGGGGACCTGTTTTCTTTTAGTGTATAGTAAGGTCTTTCCTGGTAGCTCAGAGGTAAAGAATCTGCCTGCAATGAAAGAGGCCTGGGTTTGATCCCTGGGTTGGGAAGGTCCCCTGAAGAAGGGAACAGAAACCCACTCTAGTATTTCTGCCTGGAGAATTCCATGGTCAGAGGAGCCTGGCAGGCTACAGCACATGGGGTTGAAAAGAGTCTAATGTGACTAATACACAGACACACAGACACACAGACACACACAGACACACACACACACACACACACAAGTATGCTTACCCCCTTCTCTAAAGAAGGACATCAACATCATCAGCTAGAGAATAAGCACACTTGTCTTTTCCTCTGAAGGGAGATGATGTATCTTCTAAGGCTTTGCATTTTGCAAACATTGTTGAAAAGATGGTCTAAAAAATGGAGATTATTAGTTAATGTCTTACTCACAAGAAATGAATAAACATGAAGCATGGTAAACACAGGGAGCATTGTCTCATGAGCCTGCAGGTTGGTCAATCATTCTAATTAATCTGTCCTAAAGAGACAGGTGGGCTTCCCAGGTGGCATTAGTGGTAAAGAACCCACCTGCCAATGCAGGAGACATAAGCGACGTTGGTTCAATCCCTGATCAGGAATCCCTTGAAGGAGGACATGGCAACCCACTCTAAAATTCTTGCCCTGAGAATCCTATGGACAGAGGAGCCTAATGGGCTACAATCCATAGGGTCACAGAGTCCAGCACGACTGAAGTGACTTTGCATTCATGCATGCAACGAGACAGGTACTAGGAAAGATTGAGGGCAGAAGGAGAATGAGATAGTTGGATGGCATCAATGACTCAATGGTATAAGTTTGAGCAAACTCTGGGAGATAGGGAAGGACAGGGAAGACTAGCATGCTGCATTTCATGGGGTTGCAGAGTCAAACACAACGGAGAGACTGAACAACAGATACTGGGACCATATTTGTCAAATTGTATCATCTAACCTTTAATTAAGGCTAATATCAGTTCACTTCAGTTCAGTAGCTCAGTTGTGTCTGACTCTTTGCTACCACATTAATTACAGCATGCCAGGCTTCCCTGTTCATCACCAACTCCCGGAGTTCACTCAAGTGAACTCGCGTGAGACTCACGTCCATTGAATAAGTGATGCAGGCTTCAAGCCATCTCATCCTCTGTCATCCCCTTCTCCTCCTGCCCCCAATCCCTCCCAGCATCAGAGTCTTTTCCAATGAGTCAACTGTTCACATGAGGTGGCCAAAGTACTGGAGTTTCAGCTTTAGTATCATTCCTTCCAAAAACACCCAGGACTGATCACCTTTAGAATGGACTGGTTGGATCTCCTTGCAGCCCCAGGGACTCTCAAGACTCTTCTTAAACAATACAGTTCAAAAGTATGAATTTTTTGGCGCTCAGCCTTCTTCACAGTCCAACTCTCACATCCATACATGACCACAGGAAAAACCATAGCCTTGACTAGACAGACCTTTGTTGGCAAAATAATCTCTCTGATTTTGAATATGCTATATAGGTTGGTCATAACTTTCCTTCCAAGGAGTAAGTGTCTTTTAATTTCATGGCTGCAGTCACCATCTGTAGTGATTTTGGAGCCCAGAAAAATAAAGTCTGACACTGTTTCCACTGTTTCCCTATCTATTTCCCATGAAGTGATGGGACAGTATGCCATGATTGTAGTTTTCTGAATGTTGAGCTTTAAGCCAACTTTTTCACTCTCCTCTTTCACTTTCATCAAGAGGCTCTTTAGTTCCTCCTCACTTTCTGCCATAAGGGTGGGGTAATCTGCATATCTGAGGTTATTGATATTTCTCCCAGCAATCTTGATTCCAGCTTGTGTTTCTTCCAGTCCAGCGTTTCTCATGATGTACTCTGCATATAAGTTAAATAAACAGGGTGACAATATACAGCCTTGACGTACTCCTTTTCCTATTTGGAACCAGTCTGTTGTTACAAGTCCAGTTCTAACTGTTGCTTCCTGACCTGCATACAAATTTCTCAAGAGGCAGATCAGGTGGTCTGGTATTCCCATCTCTTTCAGAATTTTCCACAGTTTATTGTGATCCAATAAACTGTCAATAAAAAGTCAAAGGCTTTGGCATAGTCAATAAAGCAGAAATAGATGTTTTTCTGGAAATATTTTGCTTTTTCAATGATCCAGGAAATGTTGGCAATTTGATCTCTGGTTCCTCTGCCTTTTCTAAAACCAGCTTGAACATCAGGAAGTTCACGGTTCACATATTGCTGAAGCCTGGCTTGGAGAATTTTGAGCATTACTTTACTAGCATTTGAGATGACTGCAATTGTGCAGTAGTTTGATCATTCTTTGGCATTGCCTTTCTTTGGGATTGGAATGAAAACTGACCTTTTCCAGTCCTTTGGCCACTGCTGAGTTTTTCAAATGTGCTCGCATATTGAGTGCAGCACTTTCACAGCATCATCTTTCAGGATTTGGAATAGCTCAACTGGAATTCCATCACCTCCACTAGCTTTGTTCATAGTGATGCTTTCTAAGGCCCACTTCACTTCACATTCCAGGATGCCTGGCTCTAGGTCAGTGATCACACCATCGTGATTTTTGGGTTGTGAAGATCTTTTTTGTACAGTTCTTCTGTGTATTCTTGCCATCTCTTCTTAATATCTTCGGCTTCTGTTATGTCCATACCATTTCTGTCCTTTATCGAGTCCATCTTTGCATGAAATATTCCTTTGGTATCTCTTATTTTTTGAAGAGATCCCTAGTCTTTCACAGTCTGTTGTTTTCCTCTATTTCTTTGAACTGCTCACTGAAGAAGGCTTTCTTATCTCTTCTTGATATTCTTTGGAACTCTGCATTCAGATGCTTATATCTTTCCTTTTCTCCTTTGCTTTTCACTTCTCTTCTTTTCACAGCTATTTGTAAGGCCTCCCCAGACAGCCATTTTGCTTTTTTGCATTTCTTTTCCATGGGGATAATCTTGATCCCTGTCTCCTGTACAATGTCACGAATTTCATTCCATGGTTCATCAGGCACTCTATCTATCAGATCTAGGTCCTTAAATCTATTTCTCACTTCCACTGTATAATCATAAGGGATATGATTTAGGTCATACCTGAATGGTCCAGTGGTTTTCCCTACTTTCTTCAATTTAAGTCTAAATTTGGCAATAAGGAGTTCATGGTCTGAGCCACAGTCAGCTCCTGGTCTTGTTTTTCTGACTGAATAGAGCTTCTCCATCTTTGGCTGCAAAAAATATAATCAATCTGATTTCGGTGTTGACCATCTGGTGATGTCCATGTGTAGAGTCTTCTCTTGTGTTGTTGGAAGAGGGTGTTTGTTATGACCAGTGCATTTTCTTGGCAAAATTCTATTAGTCTTTGCCCTGCTTCATTCTGTATTCCAAGGCCAAATTTGCCTGTTACTTCAGGTGTTTCTTGACTTCCTACTTTAGCATTCCAGTCCCCTATAATGAAAAGGACATCCTTTTGGGGTCTTAGTTCTAAAAGGTCTTGTAGGTCTTCATAGAACCGTTCAACTTCAGCTTCTGCAGTGTTACTGGTTGGGGCATAGACTTGGATTACTGTGATATTGAATGGTTTTCCTTGGAAATGAACAGAGATCATTCTGTCGTTTTTGAGATCACATCCAAGTACTGCATTTCGGACTTTTCTGTTGACCATGATGGCCACTCCATTTCTTCTGAGGGATTCCTGCCTGCAGTAGTAGATATAATGGTCATCTGAGTTAAATTCACCCATTCCAGTCCATTTCAGTTCGCTGATTCCTAGAATGTCGACATTCACTCTTGCCATCTCTTGTTTGACCACTTCCAATGTGCCTTGATTCATAGACCTAACATTCCAGGTTCCTATGCAATATTGCTTTTTACAGTATCTGACCTTGCTTCTATCACCAGTCACGTCCACAGCTGGGTATTCTTTTTGCTTTGGCTCCATCCCTTCATTCTTTCTGGAGTTATTTCTCCACTGATCTCCAGTAGCATATTGGGCACCTACTGACCTGGGGAGGTCCTCTTTCATTATCCTGTCATTTTGCCTTTTCATACTGTTCATGGGGTTCTCAAGACAAGAATACTGAAGTGGTTTGTCATTCTCTTCTCCAGTGGACCACATTCTGTCAGATCTCTCCACCATGACCCGCCCATCTTGGGTTGCCCCAAAGGCATTGCTTAGTTTCATTGAGTTAGACAAGGCTGTGGTCCTAGTGTATTAGATTGACTAGTGTTCTGTGAGTATGGTTTCAGTGTGTTTGCCCTCTGATGGCCTCTTGCAATACCTACCATCTTACTTGGGTTTCTCTTATCTTGGGCGGGGGGTATCTCTTCACAGCCGCTCCAGCAATGCGCAGGCATTGCTCCTTACTTTGGACGAGGGGTATATCCTCACTGCCACCCTTCCTGACCTTCAATGTGGGATAGCTTCTCTAGGCCCTCCTGTGCCCACGCAGCCATGGTTCCTTGGACGTGGGGTTGGTCCTCCCGGCCACCGCCCCTGGCCTCGGGCTTGGGGCATGTGGTAACTCCGCTCATCGCCGCCCCTGACCTCGGACGTTGGGTATCTCCTCTCGGCCGCCCCCCTTGATCTTTAGTACCTGCACTTTAGCGAGCCCATCACAGCTGCCTGCACTTTATGGACTGGAATGGGTGAATTTAACTCAGATGACCATTATATCTACTACTGCAGGCAGGAATCCCTTTGAAGAAATGGAGTAGCCATCATGGTCAACAAAAGAGTTTGAAATGCAGTACTTGGATGCAATCTCAAAAACGACAGAATGATCTCTGTTTGTTTCCAAGGCAAACCATTCAATATCACAGTAATCCAAGTCTATGCCTCAACCAGTAACGCTGAAGAAGCTGAAGTTGAATGGTTCTATGAAGCCCTACAAGACCTTTTAGAACTAGAACCCAAAAAGGATGTCCTTTTCATTATAGGGGACTGGAATGCTGAAGTAGGAAGTCAAGAAACACCTGGAGTAACAAGCTACTATCAGCAGTCCCCAAATAGTAGGATTAGGTCAACTTAAGTAATGACATCAACCATCCCCTCAACCTTCTGAACAAAATCAGCTGAATAAATTCCATAAAACATCACAGTGTATCTTTAAAAAATCATGTGACTTCTTGTTAAATTTATGTACTGATCTTTCCACCTTCTCCAAGGCATTAATCCACATTTAGAAGGTTGTTTTAGCAAATGCCTGGACTCCACCTTGATCTGGAAAAGAGAAAGGAGGGATAATTCCATCATTCATAACAATCCTGGATAATGAGTTGAGACTGACTTAAATCCCTTCCAGTTCAAAAGTCCTAATACTTAAAATTCCATCTAAAGTCAGGGACAAATTCCATTACATCTTTTTAATTGGTTGACTCTCACTACAGGAATACCTTTACATAGACTGCACATTAATAATTTGTTAGCTGTCCTTCCAGGAACACTGACTAAATTGCCAAAAATAGCTTCATTTTGGAGAGGTCTTTTCAGTCATCTGAAGGCTTGATGATCTGCTGGTACTATTTACCAAAATCTTTACAACCCAGGGAGTAAATCATCATGTTTCCAACAGAAAAGTCAAATTAATATCATGTGTTTTATATGAAACATTCATCCTGACTGTGCACATGATCACTCTGAAAAGAAGTAATGTATCTTTAATTCTTAGAGCTTTTCAAGTGTGATCTGTATCATTTGAAGACATAGATTGATAGGGGTTCCAACTTAATTTCAGGAATGAAAATTAATCTTAAACGTCTAAGCCAAGCCCATGATTTCATTGTTAAGTGTGGATCCTGATGGAGAGACAGGGAGAGGATGAGCTAGGATGTGCTGAACCTCAGGGAAGACTCAGAGAATGGCAGAATCAAGTCAGAGACACTGTGGCCACAACCATACTTGCCAGAGGAAGTTTGACCTCTATCTACAAGGGACCAGCGGTTGTGTTCCCTCATGCTGAAAGGCCTCTTCTCTTGGACTCATAAGTAAGGAACTCCGCTCACACCATCTATCACTCAGTTCTAGTGCTACTGGGCTCCTCAACCTTCCACAGTCAGTCACAGTGCTGCAGTGTCCCCAGAAGGAGACAGCTCTGGTCCTGAAGCTGTTCTCGGAAGGAATTTCTAAGCCACAACTGGGGAGTTAACTGTGCATGTGAAAGCCATGAACCAATATCCATCCAGGAGCCCTCAGTGGGCCTAACTTTGTTTGTCCACATCTCTAGCGACTTCATCCACCTATGCTCTGACAGGTGCATGTGGAACCAGAGCAGGAAAAACATCAGGGAATGTTGGCATATGTTTTGTATGGAAGCCTTGCTGTTTCTGATAGATATATCAGCAAGAACAAGATGGTGATGAAATCATGGTCAGTGAGATATTTCAGGGGTTGAAAAACCCAGCAGTCAGTTTAATATTGTGCTGTAGGATTGGGAAACTTGCTCTGTAGTGCTTTTCTAATTTGAGGAACACTTTTGGGTGAATTGTAAAAAGATAGATGATTAATGTTCCTCTCTTAGATCTCCTTGGGTCTAAAATTGTTGTGGTAAAGGGTGGCGGCCTAGAGGAGCCACCACATGCCTGAAGTCAGGGGAAGCAGCTGAGAGGAGCAACCCTATGTCAAAAGAGCAGCAGCTGCATGGACTCAGGAGGGCCGAGAGGAGCTACTCCACCTTATAGGTCAGGAGGGGAGGTGGTGAGGAGATACCCCTCGTCCAAGGTAAGAAACAGTGGCTGTGCTTTTCTGGAGCAGCCGTGAAGAGATACCCCATGTCCAGGGTAAGAGAAACCCAATTAAGACGGTAAGTGTTGCAAGAGGCATCAGAGGGCAGACACACTGAAACCATAATAACATAAAACTAGTCAAACTGAATACACAGACCACAGCCTTGTCTAACTCAATGAAACTAAGCCATGCCTTGTGGGGCCACCCAAGACTGGAGGGTCATGGTGCAAAGGTCTGACAGAATGTGGTCCACTGGAGAAGGAAATGGCAAACCACTTCAGTATTCTTGCCTTGAGAACTCCATTAACAGTACAAAAAGACAAAATGATAGGATACTAAAAGGGGAACTCCCCGGGTCAGTAGGTGCCCAATATGCTACTGGAGATCAGTGGAGAAATAACTCCAGAAAGAATGAAGGGATGGATTCAAAGCAGAAACAATACCCAGCTGTGGATGTGATTGGTGATAGAAGCAAGGTTTGAGGCTGTAAAGAGCAATATTGCATAGGAACCTGGAATGTCAGGTCCATGAATCAAGGCAAATTGGAAGTGGTCAAACAGGAGATGGCAAGAGTGAACGTTGATATTCTAGAAATCAGCAAACCAAAATGGACTGGAATGGGTGAATTTAACTCAGATGCCCATTATATCTACTACTGTGAGCAGGAATCCCCTAAAAGAAATGGAGTAGCCATCATGGTCAGCAAAATAATCTGAAATGCAGTACTTGGATGCAATCTCAAAAACAACAAAATGATCTCTGTTCGTTTCCAAGGCAAACCATTCATATCATGGTAATCCAAGCCTATGCCCCAACCAGTAACGCTGAAGAAGCTGAGTTGAACAGTTCTATGAAAACCTTAAAGACATTTTAGAGCTAACACCCCCCAAAAATGTCCTTTTCATTATAGGGGACTGGAATGCAAATTAGGAAGTCAAGAAACACCTGGAGTAACAGGCAAATTTGGAATATGAAATGAAGCAGGGCAAAGACTAATAGAGTTTTGCCAAGAAAATGCACTGGTCATAACAAACACCCTCTTCCAACAACACAAAAGAAGACTCTACACATGGACATCACCAGATGGTCAACACGGAAATTAGATTGATTATATTCTTTGCAGCCAAATATGGAGAAGCTCTATACAGTCAGCAAAAACAAGACTGGGAACTGACTGTGGCTCAGATCATGAACTCTTTATTGCCAAATTTAGACCTGAATTTAAGCAAGTGGGGGAAAACTAGTAGGCCATTCAGGTATGACCTAAATCAAATCCCTTATGATTATACAGTGGAAATGAGGAATAGATTTAAGAGACTAGATCTGATAGACAGAGTGCTTGAGGAACTATGGATGGAGTTTCATGACATTGTACAGGAGACAGGGATCAAGACCATCCCTAAGAAAAAGAAATGCAAAAAAGCAAAATGACTGTCTGAGGAGGCCTTTCAGATAGCTGTGAAAAGAAGAGAAGTGAAAAGCAAAGGAGAAAAGGAAAGATATAAGCATCTGAATGAAGAGTTCCAAAGAATATCAAGAAGAGATAAGAAAGCCTTCCTCAGCGATCAATGCAAAGAAATAGAGGAAAACAACAGAATGGGAAAGACTAGAGATGTCTTCAAGAAAATTAGACATACCAGGGAACATTTCATGAAAAGATGAGCTCAATAAATGACAGAAATGGTATGGACATAACAGAAGCAGAAGATATTAAGAAGAGATGGCAAGAATACACAAAAGAACTGTACAAGAAAGATCTTCATGACCCAGATAATCATGATGGTGTGATCACTCACCATCTCTCCCATGTATGCTTGTGTTCTGAGTCAACTCACCTAGAGCCAGACATGCTGGAATGTGAAGTCCAGTGGGCCTTAGAAAGTATCACTATGAACAAAGCTAGTGGAAATGATGGAATTCCAGTTGATCTATTTCATATCCTGAAATATGATGCTGTGAAAGTACTGCACTCAATATGCCAGCAAATTTGGAAAACTCAGCAGTGGCCACAGGACTGGAAAAGTCAGTTTTCATTCCAATCCCAAAGAAAGGCAAAGCCAAATAATGCTCAAACTGTACAATTGCACTCATCTCACAAGCTAGTAAAGTAATACTCAAAATTCTCCAAGCCAGGCTTCAGCAATACATGAACCATGAACTTCCAGATATTCAAGCTGGTTTTAGAAAAGGCAGAGAAACCAGAGATCAAATTGCCAACATTTGCTGGATCATCAAAAAAGCAAGAGAGTTCCAGAAAAACATCTATTTCTGCTTTATTGACCATGCCAAAGCCTTTGACTCTGTGGATCACAATAAACTGTGGAAAATTCTGAAACAGATGGGAATCCAAGACCACCTGACCTGCCTCTTGACAAACCTTATGCAGGTCAGGAAGCAAGAGTTAGAAATGGACATGGAACAACAGACTGTTGCAAATAGGAAAAGGAATACGTCAAGGCTGCATATTGTCACCCTGCTTATTTAACTTATATGAAGAGTACATCATGAGAAACTCTGGGCTGGAAGAAGCACAAGCTGGAATCAAGATTGCCGGGAGAAATATCAATAACCTCAGATATGCAGATGACACCAGCCTTATGGCAGAAAGGGAAGAGGAACTAAATAGCTTCTTGATGAAAGTGAAAGAGGAGAGTGAAAAAGTTGGCTAAAAGGTCAACATTCAGAAAACAAAGATCATGGCATCCGGTCCCATCACTTCATTTCAGATAGATGGGGAAACAGTGGAAACAGTAAGACTTTATTTTTGGGGCCTCCAAAATCACTGCAGATGGTGACTGCAGCCATGAAATTAAAAGACGCTTACTCCTTGGAAGGAAAGTTATGACCAACCTAGATAGCATATTGAAAAGCAGAGATATTACTTTGCCAACAAAGTCCGTCTAGTCAAGGCTATGGTTTTTCCAGTGGTCATGTATGGATGTGAGAGTTAGACTGTGAAGAAAACTGAGTGCCGAAGAATTGACGCTTTTGAACTGTGGTGTTGGAGAAGGCTCTTGAGAGTCCCTTAGACTGCAAGGCCATCCAACCAGTGCATCCTAAAGGAGATCACTCCTGGCTGTTCATTGGAAGGACTGATGTTGAAGCTGAAACTCCAAACTTTGGCCACCTCATGCGAAAAGTTGACTCATTGGAAAAGACTCTGATGTTAGAAGGATTGGGGGCAGGAGGAGAAGGGGAGACAGAGGATGAGATGGCTGGATGGCATCACCAACTCGATGGACATGAGTTTGAGTGAACTCCGGGAGTTGGTGGTGGATAAGGAGGCCTGACATGCTGTGATTCATGGGGTCACAAAGAGTCGGACACCACTGAGTGTCTGAACTGTACTGAACTGATATAACTTATAAACAGAATATATCATATTAAATGCCAGCCTGGATGAAGCACAAGCTGGAATCAAGATTGCCAAGAGAAATATTAATAACCTCGTATATGCAGAGGACACCACCCTTATGGCAGAAAGTGAAAAGGAACTAAAGAGCCTCTTAATGAAAGTGAAAAAGGAGAGTGAAAAAGCTCTCTTAAAACCCAGCATTCATAAAAATGAAGATCATGTCATCTGGTCCCATCACTTTATAACAAACAGATGGGGCAACAGTGGAAACAGTGACAGATTTTATTTTCTTGGCTACAAAATCACTGCATATGGTGACCATAGACCGTGAAATTAAAAGATGCTTGCTCCTTGGAAGAAAAGCTATGACAAACCTAGACATTATATTAAAAAGCAAAGACATTACTTTACTGACACAGGTCCAACTAATCAAAGCTCTGTTTTTTCTGGTAGTTATGTATGGATGTGAGTGTTAGACCATAAAGAAAGCTGAGTGCTGGAAGAATTGATGCTTTTGGTGTTAGAGAAGACTCTTGAGACTAATCGGATGGCAAGGAGATTAAGTCAGTCAATTCTAAAGGAAATCAGTCCTGAATATTCATTGGAGGGACTGATGCTGAAACTCCAATACTTTGGCCACCTGATGCAAGGAACTGACTCATTGGAAAAGACCCTGATGGTGGGAAAGATTGAAAGCAGGAGGAGAAGCGGACATCAGAGGATGAGATGGCTCAATGAAATCACTGACTCAATGGACTTGAGTTTGAGCAAGCTCCGGGAGTTGGTGATGGACAGGGAAGCCTGGCTTACTGCAGTCCATATGCTCACAAAGAATCAGACATGACTGAGTGATTGAAATGAACTGAACTGAAAAAAACCTCAGAGAGGTATTTGCCATGGCTGTTTTGGAGAGTTACTCAGTTCTCCTGGATCTCTCCCATGTATGCTTGTGTTCTGAGTCAGTTTAGTCATGTCAGACTCTTTGTGACCCACCAGGCTCCTCTGTCCATGAGATTCTGCAGGCAAGAATACTGGAGTGGGTTGCCATGTACTCCTCCAGGGGATCTTTCCCACCCAGGGATCAAATCTGAGTCTCTTATATAAGTCTCCTCCATTGGCAGGCTAGTTCTTTACCTCTAGGGCCATCTGGGAAGCCCCCAACTTGTCTTATGTCAATTTAAGTCTTAAGCCAGCAAGAAGGACATAGAAGAACAGAGGAAAATCTCTTGCTCCCCAACAATTGTAAACTTAATACAGTATTTATGTTTTATTATTATTATTAGCTCTTCATATACAAGCCAAGTGAAATTTCTGGTACTCTATTTATTTAACTTATCTTCAGAGACCTCAAATGCAAATTCCCACAAGGTTAGTAAGTAATCTAACAAGTGAATCATACTATGTTTGTTTCATAATGGTGATTTAAGTGTTTATTAAAGCTGAAGAAAGAGAAATATATTTTACTGCTCTGAAGTAATATGTCTTCTGTTTTTTTTTTTTTTCCCTTACTAATGTTTCCATATATTGATACAAAATATACTTCAATTTCTTTTTTTTTTTCAATTTCCTCTTACCTTCAGTGTTTGAAAAAGAAAATATTAATAAAAGAGATCAGAGCAAGGTTGGTGATAAATGATGATTCCAGGCTTTTTCGTCAGGGACACAGAAGGGAATATTGGATACTATATTAAACATCAGAATGAATGCTTCATATAAATGATGTGTGTGCTCCAAGATTCAGAAAAAATTTGTTATGAGAGAATATGGGCCCAGTATTATAGGATCTTCTCAAACTTTAGAAACATATAGAGAGGAAAAGGATAGTCTTAGGCACTTAGGATTAAGTAACGATACAGATAGAAAGTCATACCTCATAGAATTCAGTGTACTGGGGAAAGTACCAGCAATATGCCTACTAAATGAGCAAATTATATAATCTTTTAAAATATGCTAACAGCTCTGGAGAAAGAATAAAATATGAGTAAAATAGATAAAGGATAATCAGTGAGTCTGTAATTTTAAAGAGAGTAGTCAGTGTGATGATAACTTCAGGATATGAGGGAACAAGTCATGTTGGTATCTGGGGATAACAGCTGCAGGCAGAAGCTGTTATTGTACAAAATGGTCTGCTGAAAAAAGGACAAGGAAGCCAACGTGGCTACAGCAGAGGAAGAGAAATAGGCAGTGAATTGGGAAGATCCTCTGGTGAAGGGAAAGGCTATCCACTTCAGGATTCTGGCTTGGAGAATTCCATGGACTGTATAGTCCATGGGGTCGCAAAGAGTCAGACATGACTGAGCAACTTTCACTTTCAGAGAGGTAAGGTTAAGATGTGGGCAATTTTATATTCCCATACAGCACTGTAAAGAAATTTGTTTCTGAATGAAGTGGGGATCCACTGAATAGTGTATTTTTTGTGTGTGTGTGTGAAATCACAAGTTTTTAAAAGTTGGCATTTTTTTTTTTTTCTTTTTAACACTGTGAGGGTCAATGTGAATACACTTATGTGCAGCCAAATTCATGTGGCAGACAGCCATTCTAAGGTTATGCGACTAAAATGCATTTTATTTCCTCATTCATTCATAATTATATCTTGCCTTTTAAACATTCTTTGTCTTGCATTTAAAATATTTCTTCTTTTTTTTTTCGGTTTTACTTTTTATTCTTTATTTTATAAATATGGGTGAAAAAAAAATACAAGTTAAAATTAGCCAGCTGGACTCAGTTTGCTGTTGACCTGGACTCAGTTTAGAGGATCTCAATTTATCAGTCAGGAAACAGTGGAACACATGCCTTCTTCTCTTCATCCAGCCTGATGAGAGTATTGACCTTGGCCACACCAGTGTCATAGAGATTCTTCATAGGCTGTTTAATCTGGTGCTTGTTGACCTTGAGATCCACAATGAACACAGGTGTGTTGTCCTCTATCTTCATGGCTGATTCAGTGGCCAGAGTTACCTTGATGATGGCATAGTGACCAAGCTTGTTGTTCCTAGCTCACCTGAGGATATTTGGGGTGCTTTCTGAGTTGCAGTGTTTTAGGCCATTGGAAGGTGGATGACATTCCTTTCTTCTCTTTTATTTATTTATTTTTTTGTAATTTCTTTTTTTTAATTTTTAATTTTATTTTATTTTATTTTTAAACCTGAAACACTGTATTAGTTTTGCCAAACATCAAAACGAATCCGCCACAGGTATACATGTGCTCCCTATCCTGAACCCTTCTCCGTCCTCCCTCCCCACACCATCCCTCTGGGTCGTCCCAGTGCACCAGCCCCAAGCATCCAGTATCATGCATTGAACCTGGACTGGCAACTCGTTTCATACATGATATTACACATGTTTCAATGCCATTCTCCCAAATCTTCCCACCCTCTCCCTCTCCAACAGAGTCCATAAGACTGTTCTATACATCAGTGTCTCTTTTGCTGTCTCGTACACAGGGTTATTATTAAAATATTTCTTCTTATCATATTAAGCTCAATTGTTACACAGTCTGTTTCTATTTCTTAATGAATTTAGAGGATTCTCCTGTCCTACCTACTGTGCCCTGTCTAAATTTTCTTTCCTGTTATGTCATGCATCCTTGGGCCAAACTTTGTTCTTCTCTGTGACTTTGGTTGCCAATTAGACTGCTAGTCAGAGTCCTTTCCCCAGCTTACTTGCAGTTCATTATGAGTGGAACATGTTCACTGATATCTAATAAATCTGTACTGCTGACAGAGGCAGCTTCTTCTTCTGACACCTCTTGTCCCTCTGATTTCTCCCATTATAAATATTGGCTCTTCAATCAATTTCTAACACGTTTGGCACTATTAAGTGAAGTCAAGGAAATTAATCCACCCTGCTTCATTGCAAAACTCAAGTGACCCAAAGTGGACTTAACTGAAATATTTTTAAACAGAGGACAGTAGAGATAAGTTGGGAATAGTTATCAGCAATTTTATCTTCTTTTTTAGTTACAAAATGTTGCCAGTAGAAAATGGAGCAGCTACACATTTTGATGAGGCACTTTTGTAAGTAATGAGATCTTAGAATTTAAATGAGAGAGACATTTAAGCTCTACTGCTTCTAAATTTTCAAGTTAAATGGTCAAAAGAGTCATCTCATATATATGTCTGCTTAGGGCAATCAACCTACCCCAGGCCATCAGAGTCAGAGCTGGAGTCTTTGAATTTTGCTTATAATTCATTTTGCTGCTAAAAAGACAACAGTATTTCATTCTCAATTAAGATAAATAAATTACTACTTTCCAACTTCCTTTGAAAAGGAATTAGATTAAGTGAAATAGATTATATTGAGTATTTGCTAAATAAGATGTTTTAAAATTGGTAACATTTTGGAGATAAAACAATAGTAGTTTACACCTTTACAGAAATCAGGCTGTGATCACTTAGATAAGAAATATAGTCTAAAGGAATTCCTAGGTCAAAAAGATAAGTTTCATTTCCCTGAAAGAGGTAAAACCACATAGTAGGAAAATGACATATCATTATGCAAATCTTGGATTAAAGAAATAATGTAATGAACAATTTTTAGAAAATCTTAGGCTTTAGTAAAATAAATTTTTCTCAGAATTTTAAAATTAATTCCATGGATACTTTTTTAAAAACATATATTTCTGAACATAATTCTGTATGATTTAATAGCAATAGATATTCTAGAAATACTTTGAAACCAAGAGACATTTATGGAAATCCAAAAATTATTTTTTTTAAATAACAAAGTATCATAATAAATTTCATTCATCAGATTACATATGAAGATGAATAAATGTTTAAAAAAATATACAAACATTCTGAAATGTTTTCAACATTAGTTTTGGAAGATTTCTCCTGTGGCTGTTTAAAATGTTATCAGAAACCCTGTTTTATTATTGTTGTTCTGTTTGTTTTTATGTATGTAGGCTAAAAGGTTTACACTTAGAAGAGAAAATGTCTCTCTCAATCACTTATGCCACATAAAGTAAAACCATGCAGCCTGAGCTCATGTAACACGACAAATGTAATAAATGTAAAAACTAATCCCAGTGGCAAGAAATCAGATTATTGCTAACAAGAAATAATGCTAGATGAATTTTCTTAGGCTAAAAAACATATTAGAAGTTAATTTATAACACATTAGGCAGTAAGAAAGATAGAGAGATTTACTTCTTCATAAATCTGTGTTTCTGTGTCTGTATTTCAAAGAAAGATGTATCACGGAAGAAGGAGAGAGTCCCTGGCTTGTAAACTTGGAGCATGGGTGCATATTTAGTTGTTTCTTTGGGCCCCATTCTTTGCAACCCTAGGGACTGTACCCCACTGGGCTCCTCTGTCCATTGGGTGTCCTGGCAAGAATACTGGTATGGGTTGCTATGCCCTCCTCCAGGAGATCTTCCCCACCAAGGGATCAAATCTGACTCTTCTGAATTGGCAGGTGGGTTCTTTACCACTAGTTCCACCTGAGAAGCCCTATAGTTGGAGATACTGATCTTTTATTTCCCTGGATAGATTTATTATTCCTTGCTTTCCAAAGGGTGAGGGTTTAGCATCCTTCCTTTTACATTTCTCAAAAGATTCTTTAAAGGAGATGGGAGACTTTCCTGTGAAAAGTCCAGATTTGTGTACTTGGTCCTTCACCTACAATACTGATGCTGTATTTATAGGATGACATCTGGTTTCATCGTATGACTGCATTAATAAAAAATGGAGCACAGAGGAATCCCATGGTTATTATTTACTGTAAATAGACAATCTGCTTTGCCCCCAGAAACTTTGTACATATGTTTAGGATACTAATAATAAATATAGATATTAAAAAGCTAACAGTGTGAAATATATTGTCTACTTAAAGTTAGAAATCATGATCTTGAAGCACAACATAGTTAGTTACTAGTTATATTATTTTGCAAATTTTTTTTTAAAATTTCCTTGCACTTTTCTTGCTCTATGTAAGATGGTTATTTTTTGTGTCATTGCAAAAGTCAATGAAAACAGATGTTAAAAATGGTAATTTCTCAAAAACTATATAGACAAAAGTTAACATAATGAGGAGAAAGAGGATGGTGATGATATTGATGATGACAAATAATAAGTAGAAATTATTTGGTAAATTATATTAATATCTCCAAAAGCCTTAGTTAGAGAAAACAAAAAATTTGATATTGGCTTTCTTTTTCAAAACCTTTCTTCCTTCAAAGCCTGCCTTCTTTAAGTTAGATTATTAAACATGCTAAACTGCCAAATTATTGCCAAGCCAAAGACCTGCATGTATTAATCTATAAATCGTTTAGTATTTTGCTTATCATGATGTGATGTACAGATGGGGTAAGAAGAAAAAAAGTCACAATTTTTTTTTTCAAATGATGCTTGATGATAAGAAGGTTGACCAGATAATTATGAGAAGCCAGGCCTGGATGGCAGGTGTTCGAGAAAAGCATCATTTTGAAGGTAAGGAGAAGATTGGTACCCTTCTAGTCTAGTCACTAAAAAATTCATTAGAAATGTTTGATTTGACATTATGATGGTTTCAATAATGATGAAATTTTATGTTGACTAATAAAATGTCTCTCACACTGAAATGAGCCCCAAAAGCTCCTAAAACCCCAACAGATATTTAGATACTAAAGACCAGTGAAAATGTTTCCTTTTTCCCTTCTTTTTACTATCTTAAATTTCCACTTCCTAATGTGTCATAGTATCTGGGACTTATTGAGTGGAAAGCTACAGGGTTTTCCTATTCCTGAATTTTCACTTATTTCAAGTATCATAATAGGTTAGCATCATCAAGTGTACTAATCCACTGGATATGGTCTAAAGAGATCTACATATAACTCAAAGTCACAGTGCTTTTATTTGAGGTACAGAAAATCAACTATATTAAATTGCTACATATCTAATCAGTTTTCAGAGTTTTGTTGTTCTGAAAGTTTTAAGAAACTTTTGTGTCATGAATTATGTTACTTATAGGTACTACATATTTTACACTAACCAGACCGGATCACTTAGGCCAAAAATTAATGCTATTCATAAAGCTATTTGTCCAGTTACTACTACTCCTGACAGAGCCCAAATTAAACAAGGCATAGGTAAATCAACAAAGTCTATCAGTTCAAAAAATTGTACCAGTACATACGCTTGCTCCTTGGAATAAAAGCTAAGAAAAGCTATAACCAACCTAGGCAGCATATTAAAATGCAGAGACATTTCTTTGCTAACAAAGTTGTGACTAGTCTAAGCTATGGTTTTTCTAATAGTCATGTATGAGAGTTGGACTAAAGAAAGCTGAGTGCTAAATAATTGATGTTTTTGAACTATGGTGTTGGATAAGACTCTTGAGAGTCCCTTGGACTGCAAGGAGATCCAACCAGTCCATCCTAAAGGAAATCAGTCCTGAATGTTCATTGGGAGGACTGATGCTAAAGCTGAAACTCCAATACTTGGCAATCTGATGCGATGAACTGACTCATTAGAAAAGACCCTGATGCTGGGAAAGACTGAATATGGGAGGAGAAGGGGACAACAGAGGATGAGATGGTTGGATGGCATCACCGAGTCGATGGACATGAGTTTGAGTAAGTCTGGGAGTTGGTGATGGACAGGGAAGCCTTTTGTGCTGCAGTTTATGGGGTCGCAAAGAGTTAGACACGACTGAATGACTGAACTGAACTGATACAATATTCATCTGCTCAAGGCAGTGACTCATTTGGGAGAAAGTCCTAAGCACCTAAACTTCCAGGCTGACTACGCCATTGGGATTCATAGTCTGGTTTGCCAGACACTTACCTGATTTTTATTAATGTGTCTTTTCCTGATTTTTAGATGGGGGATTGTATGGAGATTTGTTGATTTCAACATCTTACTGAAAAGCCCTGTTTCAAAATATTCTGAGAACTGTGTCATAATATCATAAAATATATTTTGATATGTGATGAAAAGCATTTGGGCAAGTAATGTGTGAATATAGTTACTGCTATATGGTAATGGTAATGATAAGAAAGAAACCATATACTGAATGATTGCTGTATGCCATATGATAGATATATTTCTATCTTAATCAGTTCAGGTTGCTATAACAAACCACTCTATACTGGATAGCTTATAACTAACAAAAATTGTCTTGAGCAACAGCTGCTGGCTTCAGTTGAGATGGCTGACTAGTCTCTTTATTAAACAGTTGTTTGGACATACCCTCATTTTTGCAATATGAATAAACTGAGAATTTTCCAAATCTTTAATTTTTGCTTCCTTATTGATGAACAGTTCAATCGCTAAGTATGTTCTTTCCTCTCATTTTGCTGTAAGCATTGCAGAGGAAACAGGCCACCCCATCTAAATTTCTCGACATTTTGTTTAGAAATTTTTTGCTAACTATCCAATTTCATTGCTCACTACCGTAGAGCATGGCAATCTATTCAAGTTCTTTGTCACTTTATAAGAAAAATGACCTTCCCTCCATCATTGAATAACATTTCTCTCATTTCCATCTGAGAGCTCATTTAAATGCCCTTTACTATGCATATTCCTACAAGCCTTTTTTTGCCCCCCAGAATTCCTTAGATATTCTCAAAGATTAATGCTCTCTCTATAGCTCTTTGTTTTCCAAATGAACTCAAACCAGAATCTCTTAATGGTTCATTCATAGTAATGTAGGTTTTTGCTAGCATGCACCTCCAAAATCCTTCACTCTCTACCTATTACCCAGTTCCAGAGCTCCTCCACATATTTAAGCCTTTTTTAGAGAAGCACCCACTTCTGGTACCAATCTCTGTCTTGGTCTGTTTGGGCTGTTGTAAGATACTATCAAAGACTGAGTGACTTATAAACAATAAAATGTTTTTCACAGTCCTAGAGACTGGGAAATTAAAGATCAAAGTCCTGGAAGAGTTTGGTGAGGATACCCCATTTCCTAGTTAGAAAGGATAGTTAGTGAGAACTCCCATGATAGAAGGGATAAAGAAACTCTCTGAAGCTTCTATTATGAAAATTCTAAACTCATTCCTGAGAACGGTGTCCTCATTACCCTAATCACCTTTCAAATCTCCCGGATATCATCTCATTATGGAAGATTTCAGCATTCAAATTTTGAGGGGACACATTTAGTCCATCACTTCCAGATGTTCAAGCTGGTTTTAGAAAGGCAGAAGAATCAGAGATCAAATTGCCAACATCCGATGGATCATCGAAAAAGCAAGAGAGTTCCAGAAAAACATCTATTTCTGCTTTATTGAGTATGCCAAAGCCTTTGACTGTGTGGATCACAATAAACTGTGGAAAATTCTGAAACAGATGGGAACACCAGACCACCTGACCTGCCTCTTGTGAAACCTATATGCAGGTCAGGAAGCAACAGTTAGAACTGGACATGGAACAACAGACTGGTTCCAAATAGGAAAAGGAGTATGTCAAGGTTGTATACTGTCACCCTGCTTACTTAACATATATGCAGAGTACATCATGAGAAATGCTGGGCTGGAAGATGCACAAGCTGGAATCAAGATTGCCGGGAGAAATATCAATAACCCCAGATATGCAGATGATACCACCTTTATGGCAGAAAGTGAGGAGGAACCAAAAAGCCTCATGATGAAATTGAAAGATGAGAGTAAAAATGTTGGCTTAAAGCTCAACATTCGGAAAACAAAGATCATGGCACGTGGTCCCATCACTTCATGGCAGATAGATGGGGAAACAGTGGAAACAGTGTCAGACTTTGTTTTCTGGGGCTCCAAAATCACTGCAGATAGTGATTGCAGCCATGAAATTAAAAGACGCTTACTCCTTGGAAGGAAAGTTATGACCAACCTAGATAGCATATTGAAAAGCAGAGACATTACTTTGCCAACAAAGGTCTGTCTAGTCAAGGCTATGGTTTTTCCAGTGGTAATGCATGGATGTGAAAGTTGGACTGTGAAGAAAGGTGAGCGCTGAAGAATAGATGCTTTTGAACTGTGGTGTTGGAGAGGAGTCTTGAGGGTCCCTTGGACTGCAAGGAGATCCAACCAGTCCATTCTAAAGGAGATCAGCCCTGGGTGTTCTTTGGAAGGAATGATGCTAAAGCTGAAACTCCAGTACTTTGGCCACCTCATGTGAAGAGTTGACTCATTGGAAAAGACTCTGATGCTGCGAGGGATTGGGAGCAGAAAGAAAAGGAGACAACAGAGGATGAGATGGCTGGATGGCATCACTGACTTGATGGATGTGAGTTTGAGTGAACTCCTGGAGTTGGTGATGGGCAGGGAGGCCTGGCATATTGCAGTTCATGGGGTAACAAAGAGTCGGACATGACTGAGCGACTGAACTGAACTGATTTACCCTTATCAATCAAATTTTTTTTAATATATATTTTTATTATTTAGAGTTAAGTGACTTACCTAGAACTATACACTTAGTAAATGACATAAAATTTCACCTCAGGTATCTCTTGCTATAAGCCTACAATATTTTCCCAACATTAGGCTTATTTCTTACACTCTGAAGCAGGACACAAATGAATGGCGATTTTTTAAAAAATTTCCTCCTCTACAATTAACAACTTGTAATATAATACCTCTGAAAACAACCCATTAACCTATGCATTGTTTAACAAAGCTCTATAAATGTCAATTGAACGATAGCATTCAAAAGTTGAGCTGAAATACTTTTTTCCTAAATAAACTGAAATAAAAACAATTGCTCTGCAATGTCATAAATGGAAACTATTTTTGACATATCTTTCTATTTGAAAGTAACCCTTTAATCTCAAAGAAATATTCATTTATTTCATAATATTTTGTTAATAAAATAAATAAATTTTTACTGTAGAAAATATGCCCTTTATTCTGTTTAGTATGTATAAGACCTGCCAAGTAGTGAGTATATCAGGCTCATGAAGATATACTAGAAATTATTCCATAAAATCAACAAACCCGCTTAGATAAGGGATTCAAACCTGGGAGACTCAGGGTTCCTTCAGATTTAAAAAGAAAAGTATTGTGTCTACAGGGGTTTGTGTTCTGGTTACTTCTCCTTGAAGGAGTATTTATCTAAAGGATTTAAGATACAGAACTTCAGGCTTGTATCCAGGTTGCAATCATTTCTCCAGGCTAACAGCAGCCTATCTGCTTATATTCCTCTGCTCCTGGTGGAATCTTTCAGTACCAGAAAAGCCCTGCATACATACTGATTATTCAATAGACCTTGCTCTGGCTGCATGCTCTCACCTCCAAGACATGGATTAAACTCTTTTTTTCCTGAATGACTAGAGAAAGGGGGGAGGAGGAGGGCGAAAATCAGGGAAGAAGGTGAAGAGGATGAGAGTAAAGAGGCAAAGAAGAGGAGAGTCTTTGGCCTTACAGTTGTACTGTATGAAGTTTATTTTTTTCCAAACTGTTTGCAGCTTATCAGGGTTGGTCAATATTTTTGGTAGAAAGTGTAGTCGACTATTGATTTAATTAAGGAGAGTTGAGATAAAGTTCAGTTATGCACAGGAAAAAGAAATTGCAGGAGAGATTCAGATAAAGTAAAAATGTGTGCCAAAGAGACTACAAAGGAGAATCTGCAAAGGGAGTAGATGGCTTTAAAGCGAGAGGGTGAGAAATTCACAGGAGGAAATTCTTTTACATTGCACAACCAGCTAAAATCTTAAATGCTTCATAACATAGGAAGAAAACTTTCAGTAAGTGTAATAAATGCCCCCCCATTGGTGCTATTTTGTCATTCCTTACAATAGACTCCTTAACAAAAAATACAGTTTCATTCAGTTTTCTTCTTCAAAGACACAGAAATCATGGTCACTGCATTATAAGGTTGTAAAATATCAATGTAGTATCATAATATAAACTTATATGGGGAGGCACTATTGTTATCTTAGTACAAAATAATTCAAAGAAATGTTTATATTCCTGTATTGAAACAGAAGGGAAGAGGGCAGGACATAAACTTTCTTTTTTTTTTTTTTTTTATTCTTTTTATTTTATTTTTTAACTTTACAATATTGTATTGGTTTTGCCATATATCAAAATGGCATAAACTTTTAAAAAATGACATAGCTTGAGGATACAACATAAACTGATTAGAATCAAATAGGTACAAGGTGGTAAACAAGTCAACTTCCACTAGACTTTGAACCTCAGTATACACTCATTGTAACACATAAGCTAGCTAAATGATACACCCATAGGCACCATGTTGGCTCCAAGATCAACCCTCAAAGACCAAAAAGTAGGCTGTGGCTCAATTCCTAGAAATCTCCCCTCTTTCCCCAAAATAGTTGAAAGAAACTTCCCATTCATTAGCCTATGAAATTACACAGCCCATAAAAACTAACCTCATTGTACTTTGAGGCTGCTCTCTCTTTCTGAGATGGCCCACATCCTGTCTGTGGAGTGTTTGTCTCTAAATAAATCCACTTCTTACCTACTACTTTGTCTCTCACTTAATTCTTTCTTCAATGAGACAACAAGAATTTTGTTGTTTCTGTTCAGTTGCTAACATGTCAAACTCTTTGCAACCCCATAGACTCTAGTATGCCAGACTCCTCTAGTTTACACTATTTTCCATTATTGCTCCAATTCATGTCCATTGAGTCTGTGATGCCATCTAAGCATCCCATCCTCTGCTGCTCCCTTCTTTTGTCTTCAATCTTTCCCAACGTCAAAGTCTTCTCCAATGAGTCAACCCTTTGCATCAGGTGCCAAAGTATTGGAGCTTCAGGAACCTAAATTTAAGTCCTGAAACCAAATGTGTAATCTCAGTTGTAAGACTGTGGGTTTTGGCCAGGTTCTAGCCCTGGCCACGTGGATTCAAGCCTCAAACTGAGTTACCTGTTTTTAGCATAATATGGCATGAGTTAAATGTATGAGAGACAACACATAAGTGAAAAACTTAAACAATTATATGTTATTAGAAACCCATGTTTTTAATTCTGTCATGAGAGGGAAGAAATTTGACATTAAAAAAATTGTAACATAATTGGAAAAGAAAATTTTAGTCAGCCTGTCACTTGTTTGAATCATAGCTCTGTTCCTTAATTTTTGTGATCATGTGCTGATTTCTCCAGCTCCAGGTTTAATTTTCTCATTGTAAAATGGGCACTAAATAGGACCTATACCTTCAAGTAATTTCTGATTGATGAATGAAATAGTGCATTAAAGGTTTCCAGCATGGAGACTGGCCAGAAGGAGTTATACATAGCTAAACATCTATAACCATAATTGACATTATTAGTATTTTAAATATCATCCATTCCTCTGACACACAGATCTTTATCTCTACTATTAATCTCTCCTTTGAGGTATGTGATTGTGCATATGTGCTCAGTTGTATTTAACTCTTTGTGATCCAATGGACTGCAGCCTGCCAGGCTCCCCTGTCCATGGGATTATCCAGGCAAGAATACTGGAATAGGTTTGTATTTTCTCCTCCAGACGATCTTCCCAACCATTGGCAGGCAAGTCCATTACCACTGAGTCACTGGGAAAAGCCCCTTGAGTTATATATATAATTTAATATCCAAGTGTCTTTTCAAACATGCCCACTTGGGTATAAAATGCACAATTCTTATGAAGATATTCTACATATTATATTTCAATTCCCATCTTATTTTCATCTCCTTTCTTTTTCCCATTGTTCTGAACGACGCTATCATTTCCATATTTTGCTAACACCAGAACCTCAGGGGGATCCTTGAGCTTCCTTTTTCTCATTATACACATCTAATCTATCAGCAAATCCTATCAGCTCTGGTGCCAAAACACAGCCTATTTAAAATCAAATTTCACTATTCCAACTGAAAACCTCTAACCCAGGCCTATATCACATCAGTGCATACAACAACTTTATACCCAGTATCATTCTTTGCAGTTTTTCTCAGCTACATTTTGTTCTCCAGCAGAAGCCAGAGAATTTTCTAAAATGTACATTTTAGTGTGCCATTGCCTTCTTGAATCACTCCATTAGTGTTGACTGAAAAAAATACACAATGTTACATTTGAGAATTATGTTTTATTTTGAAGACATACTGAGGACTTAAATCTGAGAGACAATCTCTCAAATAGTTCTTAGAGACTGAAAATATAAGGCAGGAGCCAGGATATATAGGGGTTTATGCAAAAACAAACAAACCCAGCTAGTTGGAACATCAAAATATTAATGCTAAAGAAACCAGGAATCTCAAGTTAATGAATGTGGCATTTTTATGTGTATGGGAAGATATAGGAGTCTGGACTTTTGAAATCATGTCTTTGACATGCACCTTGAATATCTAGGTGCATAAACACAGTATTCTGCTTTTCTTCATCCTGTATTCCTTCAGGGTACACAGTTAAGGGTGGCTGCACTGACTGATGGTTGATGTCCACATTGTCTTTTGTTTACTGATATGGGTGGTGACATTTTTTGTCCACATTAGTTCACAATTGCAATTAGGTTAATTTACAAAAGATTCATCATGCTCAACAGGACCACTCCTGTGTCTGGCTTCCTCCACTGCATTATCTTGTCCCACTCTTACCCTTTACCACAGTTTCCCTATCACAATCGTCTTCCTTACTGCTCTTATTTCCTCTATTCTTGAGTAATGGTAACTAATGTTTACTGGGTGCTAAATATGTTCCAGACACTGCTTAAAACACTTTGTATGATTTAATTCATTCATTTCTCACAACAATCTAATCTAATAAGGTAGCTACTATTACTGGCAGCACTTTATGCAAAGTGAATTTGAAGCTTGGAGGGGTTAAGAATTTGTCCAAGGTCATAAAATTAGTAAATGACAGAATCTGAATTCAAAATCTAGGCACTGTTTTCCAGACCTGCATTGTTCACGTCTGCTTTATGCTATATTTAATATTTATTTTTCAGACCCTTGCAGACTTTATACTTTGTATTCTTGCAATTGAAATTTTTAGTCATTCAAGGTCTTAATATGGTAAATGATGTAAGTGAGGTTTTCTTCTTACTCTTCAAAGCTATCTAGACATTTGCACCTTGTTAATTTCCATTTAAATTTAAAATCCATTTATCAAATTTGATTAAAACTTCTTGCATTTTGACTAAGACTGAAGTAAATCTATAGATTGAGAGAAATGAGATATTTACTATTAGTTTCTCAGAACATGAAATATTATATGTCTCTTCCTTCATTTGAGTCTTACAATTGTTCTATCACAAACATTTTATAGTTTTCAGTACAAAAAAGTGGTATATCTTTTGTTAGATATATTCCTAACCATTACAATTTTCATGCTTCAGTTCAGTCGCTCAGTTGTGTCCGACTCTTTGTGATCCCATTAATATCAGCACACCAGGCCTCCCTGTCCATCACCAACTCCCGGAGTTTACTCAAATTCATGCCCATTGAGTCGGTGATACCATCCAGCCATCTCATCCTCTGTCATCCCCTTCTGCACTTCCCCCCAATCCCTCCCAGCATCAGGGTTTTTTCCAATGAGTCAACCCTTCGCACGAGGTGGCCAAAGTACTGGAGTTTCAGCTTCAGCATCAGTCCTTCCAATGAACACCCAGGACTGAACTCTTTTAGAATGGCCTGGATGGATCCCCTTGCAGTCCAAGGGACTCTCAAGATTATTCTCCAACACCACAGTTCAAAAGCATCTATTCTTTGGCACTCAGCTTTCTTCACAATCCAACTCTCACATCCATACATTACCACTGGAAAAACCATAGCCTTGGCTAGACAGACCTTTGTTGTCAAAGTAATGTCTCTGCTTTTGAATATGCTATCTAGGTTGGTCATAACTTGCCTTCCAAGGAGTAAGGGTCTTTGAATTTCATGGCTGCAAATCACCATCTGCAGTGACTTTGGAGTCCAAAAAATTAAAGTCTGTCACTGTTTCCACTGTTTCTCCATCTATTTCTCATGAAGGAATGGGACCAGGTGCCATGACCTTAGTTTTCTGAATATTGAGCTTTAAGTCAACATTTTTACTCTCCTCTTTCAATTTCATCAAGAGGCTTTTTAGTTCCTCTTCACTTTCTGCCATAAGGGTAGTGTCATCTGCATATCTGAGGTTACTGATATTTCTCCGGGCAATCTTGATTCCAGCTTGTGCTTCTTCCAGCCCAGTGTTTCTCATGATGTACTCTGCATATAAGTTAAATAAGCAGGGTGACAATATACAGACTTGATGTACTCCTTTTCCTATTTGGAACCAGTCTGTTGTTCCATGTCCAGTTCTAACTGTTGCTTCCTGACCTGCATAAGGTTTCTCAAGAGGCAGGTCAGGTGGTCTGGTATTCCCATCTGTTTCAGAATTTTCCACAGTTAATTGTGATCCACAGAGTCAAAGGCTTTGGCATACTCAATAAAGCAGAAATAGATGTTTTTCTGGAAATCTTTTGCTTTTTCAATGATCCAGCGAATGTTGGCAATTTGATCTCTGGTTCCTCTGCTTTTTTTTTTTTTAATTTTATTTTATTTTTAAACTTTACAATATTGTATTGATTTTGCCAAATATTGAAATGAATCTGCCACAGGTATACATGTGTTCCCCATCCTGAACCCTCCTCCCTCCTCCCTCACCATACCATCCCTCTGGGTCGTCCCAGTGCACCAGCCCCAAGCATCCAGTATCGTGCATCGAACCTGGACTGGCGACTCGTTTCATACATGATATTATACATGTTTCAATGTCATTCTCCAAAATCTTCCCACCCTTTCCCTCTCCCACAGAATCCATAAGACTGGTCTATACATCAGTATCTCTTTTGCTGTCTCGTATACAGGGTTATTGTTACCATCTTTCTAAATTCCATATATATGCGTTAGTATACTGTTCCTCTGCTTTTGCTAACACCAGCTTGAACATCTGGAAGTTCAGGTTCACGTATTGCTGAAGCCTGGCTTGGAGAATTTTGAGCATTACTTTACTAGTGTGTGAGATGAGTGCAATTGTGCGGTAGTTTGAGCATTCTTTGGCATTGCCTTTCATTGGCATTGGAATGAATACTGACCTTTTCCAGTCCTGTGGCCACTGCTGAGTTTTCCAAATTTCCTGACATGATGAGTGAAGCACTTTCACAGCATCATCTTTCAGGATTTGAAATAGCTCAACTGGGATTCCATCACCTCCACAAGCTTTATTTGTAGTGATGCTTTCTAAGGCCCACTTGACTTCACATTCCAGGATGTCTGGCTCTAGGTGAGTGATCACACCATCTTGATTACCTCGGTCATGAAGATCTGTTTTGTACAGTTGTTCTATGTATTCTTTCCACCTCTTCTTAATATCTTTTGATTCTGTTAGGTCCATACCATTTCTGTCCTTTATCGAGCCCATCTCTGCATGAAATGTTTCCTTGGTAACTCTAATTTTCTTGAAGAGATCTCTAGTCTTTCCCATTCTGTTGTTTTCCTCTATTTCTTGGCATTGATCACTGAGGAAAGCTTTCTTATCTCTTCTTGCTATTCTTTGGAACTCTGCATTCAGATGCTTATATCTTTCCTTTTCTCCTTTTCTTTTCACTTCTCTTCTTTTTACAGCTATCTTTAAGGCCTCCTCAGACAGGAAAAAAAAAAAAAAAATTTTGCTTTTTTGCATTTCTTTTTCTTAGGGATGAGATGGTCTTGATCCTTGTCTCCTGTGCAATGTCACAAACCTCTATCCATAGTTTATCAGGAACTCTGTCTAACAGATCTAGGCCCTTAAATCTATTTATCACTTCTAATGTATAATCATAAGGGGTTTGATTTGGTCATACCTGAATGGCCTAGAGGTTTCCCCCACTTTCTTTAATTTATGTCTGGATTTGGCAATAAGGAGTTCATGATCTGAGCCACAGTCAGCTACTGGTCTTGTTTTTGCTGACTGTATAGAGCTTCTCCATCTTTGGCTGCAAAGAATATAATCAATCTGATTTTGATATTGACCATCTGGTGATGTCCATATGTAGAGTCTTCTCTTGTATTGTTGGGAGAGGGTGTTTGCTATGATCAGTGCATTTTCTTGGCAAAACTCTATTAGTCTTTGCCCTGCTTCATTTCGTATTCCAAGATCAAATTTGCCTGTCACTCCAGGTGTTTCTTGACTTCCTACTTTTGCATTCCAGTCCCCTATAATGAAAAGGACATCTTTTTTGGGTGTTAGTTCTAAAAGGTGTTATAGGTCTTCATAGAACCATTCAACTTCAGCTTCTTCAGCATTACTGGTTGGGGCATACGATTGGATTGCTGTGTTATTGAATGGTTTGCCTTGGAAATGAACAGAGATCATTCTGTCGTTTTTGAGATTGCATCCAAGTACTGCATTTCAGACTCTTTTGTTGACCGTGATTGGTACTCCGTTTCTCCTAAGGGATTCCTGCCCACAGTAGTAGAAGTAATGGTCATCTGAGTTAAACTCACCCATTCCAGTCCATTTTATTTCACTGATTCCTAGTATGTCGACGTTCACTCTTGCCATCTCCTGTTTGACCACTTCCATTTGCCTTGATTCATGGACCTAACATTCCAGGTTCCTATGCGATATTGCTCTTTACAGCATCCGACCTTGCTTCTATCACCAGTCGCATCCACAGCTGGGTATTCTTTTTGCTTTGGCTCCATCCCTTCATTCTTTCTGGAGTTATTTCTCCACTGATGCCTAGTAGCATATTGGGCTCTTACCGACCTTGGGAGTTCCTCTTTCAGTATCTTATCATTTTGCCTTTTCATAGTATTCATGGGGTTCTCAAGCCAAGAATACTGAAGTGATTTGCCATTACCTTCTCCATTGGACCACATTCTGTCAGACCTCTCCACCATGACCCATCCATCTTGGGTGGCCCCACACGGCATAGCTTAGTTTCATTGAGTTAGACAAGGCTGTCATCCGTGTGATCAGATTGGCTAGTTTTCTGTGATTATGGTTCAGTGTGTCTGCCCTCTGATACCGTCTAGCAACACATACCATCTTACTTGGGTTTCTCTTACCTCGAATGAGGGGTATCTCCTCACAGCCACCCCTCCTGACCTTGAACGTGGATTAACTCCTCTCGGTCCTCCTGCACCCATGCACCCGCCACTCCCTGAATGTGGGTTAGCTCCTCTTGGCCACCATCCTGACCTCGAATGTGGGGTAGCTACTCTCTTCTGCATGTAACTTTCATGCTATATATGATTAAAATTCTACTTGAAGTTTATCATTGGTATGTAGAGGCACAATTGATTTGTAGTTATTGGTTATGTATCTACCAATGCATGAGACATAGGAGATGTGGGTTCAATCCCTGGGTCGGGAAGTTCCTCTGGTGGAATCATGGCAAACTATTCCATTATTCTTGCCTGGAGAATCTCATGGACAGAGGAACCCATGAGTACATAGGGTTGCACAGAGTGAGACACACCTCTGAAGTGGTTTAGCATGCATGCATTTAACAGTATAGCTGAATTCACTTTTTTATACAACTTGGTTTCTTTCTCTCTCATTCAATCTCTTTCTGACAATAAATATGAGTGTTCTGGATCAGAAACAGGTAATTTTCTACTTACAGCATATTTTATTGTCAATTATTCATGCCCATTTTCCCTCAAATGTTGACCTGGTGTGAATCAGTTGAGCTGTCCATGTTCAGGGTCAGTATGCTAAAAGATGATGCTGTGAAAGGGCTGCACTCAAATGCCAGAAAATCTGGAAAACTCAGCAGTGGCCATGGGAGTGGAAAAGGTGAGTTTTCATTCCAATCACAAAGAAAGGCAATGCCAAAAATGTTCATACTACTGCACAATTGCACTCACCTCACACAATATCAAAGAGTAATGCTCAAAATTCTCCAAGACAGGCTTCAACAGTATGTGAACCATGAACTTCCAGATGTTCAAGTTGGATTTAGAAGAAACAGGGAACTGGAGATCAAATTACCATCATCCACTGGATCATCAAAAAAGCAAGAGAGTTCCAGGAAAACATACTTTTGCTTTATTGACTTCACCAAAGCCTTTGACTGCGTGGCTCACAACAAACTGTGAAAAATTCTTCAAGAGATGGGACTAGCAGACCACCTGATCTGCCTCCTGAGAAATCTGAATGTAGGTCAAGAAACAATAGTTAAAACTGGTCATGGAACAACAGACTGGCTCCATATCGGGAAAGGAGTAGGTCAAGGCTGTGTATTGTCACTCTGCTTATTTAACTTATGTGCAGAGTACATCTCGTGAAATTCCAGGCTGGATGAAGCACAAGCTGGAATCAGGATCGCTGGGAGAAATATCAATAACCTCAGGTATGCAGATGACACCACCCTTATGGCAGAAAGTGAAGAGGAACTAAAAAGCCGCTTGATGAAAGTGAAAGTGGAGACTGAAAAAGTTGGCTTAAAGCTCAACATTCAGAAAATGAAGATCATGGCATCTGGTCCCATCACTTCAGATGATGACTGCAGCCATGAAATTAAAAGACACTTACTCCTTGGAAGGAAAGTTATGACCAACCTAGATAGCAGATTGAAAAGCAGAGACATTACTTTGCCAACAAAGGTCCATCTAGTCAAAGCTATGGTTTTTCCAGTAGTCATGTATGGATGTGAGATTTGGACTATATCTCAGAAAGCTGAGCGCCAAAGAATTGATGCTTTTGAACTGTGGTGTTGGAGAAGACTCTTGAGAGTCCCTTGGACTGCAAGGAGATCCAACCAGTCAATCCTAAAGGAAATAAGTCCTGAATATTCATTGGAAGGATTGTTGCTAAAGCTGAAACTCCAATACTTCGGCCACATGATGCGAAGAACCAACTCATTTGATTGAAGGTGGGAGAAGAAGGAGACTATAGAGAATGAGATGGTTGGATGGCATCACCAACAAGATGGACATGAGTTTGAGTAGGCTCCTGCAGTTGATCATGGACTGGGAAGCCTGGTGTGCTGCAGTCCATGCAGTCACAAAGAATCAGACACAACTGAGTGACTGAACTGAAAGCTGTATGGGAGAGGAACCTCAGTATTATGAAAGCTGAAGCTCATAATTATGAATATATGACAGCTTGTACAGCTACACCTTCTCCCCTAAAGAGAAAGGGAGAGAGAGACAGACAGACTGAGAAAGAGTGAGCTTGCAAGGGATCATGGTCACTCATCTTTCCAAGATCTACAGGGTCTCTCTACGAACAGGAAAGAAACACACACACACACACACACAAGCTTTAATCAATCACCCTTTGAAATGTAAATAAATGGCTCCAGGGGAGATTAACCTGCAAATTTTTCTGACTTTATTCACTGTCTCTATTCCCCAAGGTTTATTTTCCCATTCAAGTATCCTTTAAGCCATGTAGTCAGTAATTTTGCTCTGAAAGTTCTGACCATGAGAAGACTTGGAAGAATTTACATTGAACCTCAAGAGGTATAGCTATAGATTTGCTTTTAGATTTTCTTTTTACACAGAGTTTTATTTCTTCTATTCCAATCCAACACTTTTAAAAGGATTTTCTTCCCTTATTGCACTGCCTTAGACTTCTTGTATAATATTTAATAGAAGGGGCATAATTTTCTCATTTATCATCTGAGAAAAGTGTTTAATATTTCACCATATAGTATGATGTTTGCTGTAAGACTTTTAGAGTTATTTTTTCATGTGTTTTCACGAGGTACTTCTTATTTTTCATTTGTTAAGGATTTATATATCACAAATGAGAGGTGTGTGTGTGTGCTAAGTCTCTTCAGTTATGTCTGATGTTTGCGACCCTATGGACTGTAAATTGCCAGGTTTCTCTGTCCATGAGATTCTTCAGGCAAGGATACTGGAGTGAGTTGACATTGCCTGATTCAGGGAATCCTCCAGACGCATGGATTGAACCCGCATCTCCCATTGTTCCTGCACTATAGGGAGATTCTATATAGCTGAGCCGCCAAGGAAGGCCCAAATGAGTGTTAAATTTTGTTACATTAAGTATCTTTTTGGACTTCCTTGGTGTTCTACTGGTAAAGAATCCAGATGCCAATGCAGAGGACACAAGTTTGATCCCTGGTCCAGAAATATTCAACAAGCCATGGGACAACTAAGGCTATGCACCCTAATTTCTGAGCCCATGTTATAGAGCCTGTGTTCTGCAAAAGAATCAATGCAATGAGAAGCCCATGCACCACAACTAGAGAGTAGACTTTGCTTGCAAAACTAGAGAACAACCAAAGTGCAACAGTGAAGACCTAGCACAGCCAAAGTAAATAAAGAAACACTATGAATAAATTTTTCAAAAATCAAATATTTTTGTCTTCATCTTTAAATTCATATTGTTTCCAAATTTATGTCAGAATATAATAATTAATATTGTCTGTTAATATTTGAATGTTAACTACACTTGAATTTCTACAATAAACCCCCCTTGGTCAACATTATTTTATATATTGCCAGATTTAATGAGTTTATATTTTGTTTAAGATAACTGTACAAAAAAGATCTTCATGACCCAGATAATCACGATGGTGTGATCACTGACCTAGAGCCAGACATCCTAGAATGTGAAGTCAAGTGGGCCTTAGAAAGCATCACTACGAACAAAGCTAGTGGAGGTGATGGAATTCCAGTTGAGCTATTCCAAATCCTGAAAGATGATGCTGTGAAGGTGCTGCACTCAATATGCCAGCACATTTGGAAAACTCAGCAGTGGCCACAGGACTGGAAAAGGTCAGTTTTCATTCCAATGCCAACGAAAGGCAATGCCAAAGAATGCTCAAACCACTGCACAATTGCACTCATCTCACACGCTAGTAAAGTAATGCTCAAACTTCTCCAAGCCAGGCTTCAGCAATATGTGAACTGTGAATTTACTGATGTTCAAGCTGGTTTTAGAAAAAGTAGAGGAACCAGAGATCAAATTGCCAAACTCCCCTGGATCATAGAAAAAGCAAGAGAGTTCCAGAAAAACATCTATTTCTGCTTTATTGACTATGCCAAAGCCTTTGACTGTGTGGATCACAATAAACTGTGGAAAATTCTGAAAGAGATGGGAATACCAGACCACCTGACCTGCCTCTTGAGAAATTTGTATGCAGGTCAGGAAGCAACAGTTAGAACTGGACATGGAACAACAGACTGGTTCCAAATAGGACAAGGAGTGCGTCAAGGCTGTATATTGTCACCCTGTTTATTTAACTTCTATGCAGAGTACATCATGAGAAACGCTGGACTGGAAGAAACACAAGCTGGAATCAAGATTGCTGGGAGAAATATCAATAACCTCAGGTATGCAGATGACACCACCCTTATGGCAGAAAGTGAAGAGGAACTAAAAAGCCTCTTGATGAAAGTGAAAGTGGAGAGTGAAAAAGTTGGCTTCAAGCTCAAGATTCAGAAAACGAAGATCATGGCATCCGGTCCCACCACTTGATGGGAAATAGATGGGTAAACAGTGGAAACAGTGTCAGACTTTATTTTTCTGGGCTCCAAAATCACTACAGATGGTGACTGCAGCCATGAAATTAAAAGACGCTTACTCCTTGGAAGGAAAGTTATGACCAACCCAGATAACATATTCAAAAGCAGAAACATTACTTTGCCAACAAAGGTTCGTCTAGTCAAGGCTATGGTTTTTCCTGTGGTCATGTATGGATGTAAGAGTTTGACTGTGAAGAAGGCTGAGTGCCGAAGAATTGATGCTTTTGAAGTGTGGTGTTGGAGAAGACTCTTGAGAGTCCCTTGGACTGCAAGGAGATCCAACCAGTCCATTCTGAAGGAGATCAACCCCGGGATTTCTTTGGAAGGAATGATGCTAAAGCTGAAACTGCAGTACTTTGGCCACCTCATGCGAAGAGTTAACTCATTGGAAAAGACTCTGATGCTGGGAGGGAATGGGGGCAGGAGGAGAAGGGGACGACAGAGGATGAGATGGCTGGATGGCATCACTGACTTGATGGACGTGAGTCTGAGTGAACTCTGGGAGTTGGTGATGGACAGGAGGCCTGGCGTGCTGCAATTCATGGGGTCGCAAAGAGTCGGACACGACTGAGCGACTGATCTGATCTGATATGCAATCGATTAGAGACTCTAATTTTCTTTTCTTGTGACACTTTTGTGTATATTATTATTATCATTATTATTATTATTCAAGGATGTGATGGACTCTGGAGAGCATCTGTGAAATGTTGCTTCTGTTAGTAGTTTCTGGATGAGTTTGTGTAAGATTGATGCTATTCTCCACTAGAGAAGAGAATGGCAAGCCATCTCAGTATTCTTGCCTTGAGAACCCCATGAACAGTAGGAAATGCCAAAACGATATGACACTGAAAGATGAACTTCCAAAATATGTAGGTGTCCAATATGCTATTGGAAACAATGGGAAATTTAGTTCCAGAAAGAATGAAGAGACAGAGCCAAAGCAACAATAATAGTGATGAAGTAAAGTTCGATGCTGTAAAGAACAATATTGCATAGTAACATGGAATGTTAAGTCCATGAATCAAGATAAATTGGGAGTGGTCATACAGGACATGAAAAGAATGAACATGGACATTTTAGGAATCAGTGAAATCTAATGGACCAGAATGGGTGAATTTAATTCAGATGTTTGAGAACTTCCAGATATTCAAGCTGGATTTAGAAAAGGCAGAAGAACCAAAGACCAAATTGTCAACATCCATTGAATCATAGGAAAAGCAAGAGAAGTCCAGAAAAGCATTTTACTCTGCTTCACTGACTTTGCAAAACCTTTGACTGTGTGGATCACAACAAAGTGTGGAGAATTCTTCAAGAGATGGGAATACCAAACCACCTGACCTACTTCCTGAGAAATCTGTATACAGGTCAAGAAGCAACAGTTTAAACCAGACATAGAGCAATGGGTTAGTTCCAAATTGGAAAAGGAGTACATCAAGGCTGTATATTATCATCTTGCTTATTTAAATTATATGGAGAGTACACCCTGCAAAATGCCAGCGTGGATGAAACACAAGCTGGAATCAAGACTGCCAAGAGAAATATCAGTAACTTCAGATATGCAGATGCTATCACCCTTATGGCAGAAAGTGAAGAGGAACTGAAGAGTCTCTTGATGATAGTGAGAGAGGAGAGTGAAAAGTCTGGCTTAAAACTCAACATTCAAAAAATGAATATCATGGCATCCAGTTCCATCAATTCATGGCAGACAGATGGGGAAACAGTGACTGACTTTATATATTTGGGCTCCAAAATCACTGCAGATGGGTGATTGCAGTCATAAAATTAAAAGATGCTTGCTTCTTGGAAGAAAAAAAAAACTATAAGCAACCTAGATAGCATATTAAAAACCAGAGACATTATTGACAAAGATCCATCTAGTCAAAGCTATTGCTTTTCAGTAGTCATGTATGGATGTGAGAGTTGGGCTATAAAGAAAGCTGAGTGCCAAAGAATTGATGCTTTTGAATTGAAGGTCGTTTGGACTGAAAAAAGGTGAAACCAGTCAATCCTAAAGGAAATCAGTCCTGAATGTTCATTGGAAGGATTGATGCTGAAGCTGGAGCTCCAATATTTTGGCCACCTGATGTGAAGAACTGACTCCTTAGAAAAGACCCTGATGCTGGGAAAGATTGAAGGCAGGAGGAGAAGGGGACGACAGCAGATGAGATGGTTGGATGGCATCACCGACTCAGTGGACATGAGTTTGAACAAACTCCAGGATTTGTTGTTCGATGGGGAAGCCTGGCATGCTGCAGCTTATGGAGTCACAAAGATTCAGACACAACTGAGCAACTAAAGAGAGCTGAACTGATGTTATTCTTCCACAGATATTCAGAAGAAATTATTAGTGAAACTATGAAGATCTAGGTAGTTTCTGCTGCTACTTTGATTTTGTTTATTTGAGTTTAAGGCTATCCTTTTTTTCAGGATATCTTTGAGATATAAATTAGTTCATTATATTTCAGTGTTTCTTTTTTATCCATAATATTTAAGGCTATGCATTTCCTTGATGTTTAGCTATATTTGTCCAAGCTTTGATACTTTGCATCTTTAATCATGTTAAAATATTTTCTGATTGTTTTAAATAATTTTTTAATTACCTGATGGTTGAAAATTTTAGTTATCTTTTCAACATTTTTACTAGTTAAATTATACTATGTTTAGAGAGACTATTTGAGGTGATTTAAACTCATAAAATCTGTTGAGGTTTTATATCATTAGTGACTATTTGTGTATCAATACACAAGGTGTGGGTTTTTCTGTTTTGTATTTTTTTTTCTTTATTATATTCAGCAATGGAGAACAAATCATAATGATCTGATTTATTATCAGAAAATATTGTCAGTGAATACCAATAACATATCTGATAGTTACTGATATAAAAAAATGAAAAAGAACTGAAAATCAAGAAGAAAAAAATTTAAAAAAGTATCACTATTTGGAAGTGATACCAAAACAGTCATTTATGAAAAATGCCTAAGCACTTTTTACCATAATACTTATTATTTAATGGGTTTTATATTACCATTGGGGCTTCCCAGTGGCACTAGTGGTAAAGAACCTGCCTGCCAATGCAAGAACTGTAACAAGTGCGGGTTCAATCCTTGGGTCAGGAAGATCCCCAGGAGGAGGTCATGGCAACTCACTCCAGTATTCTTGCCTGAAGAATCCCATATAGAGAGGAGCCTGGACGGTTACAGTCCATAGGGTTGCAAAGAGTCCGACAGAGTTGAAGCATCTTAGCACAGCACAGAACAGTGTATTATCATTATTGTAAGTTTGATGAGAATGCAAGTTATGTGTTCATTTGTTGTTTTTCACAAATCTTGTACTTTCATTCATGGTTTTAAACATTATTATTATGATTATGATCTATATAATAAGATAGTTCAATATAAGCTTTTATTTACTTACAATTTCAAAAAATATTTAAAAAATAACAATCAACACAGTTTATAACATAAATAAAAGAAATGTGAACATTAAAATTTGATGTTCTTAACCCAGGTTAAAAAAAGTTTCAAGAGAGTAACTGCCTCATTGGTAGAGTTTCTGTTGAGAATGTAGAAGAGAACAAATCTCTGAAACTCATTATTATTGAGGCATTCATTTTATTCCAAATTAATAACATCTTAAGGTTGTAATACTTTTCAATTCACAAAAATGGTTTTACTTGTATTTCTAGATTTTACTTAAGCTGCACAACAATACTCAGTTTGGAAAGGCTAGTTGGAAGAAGCTGGTGATTTCAGTATTTTCTTATAGTTCCTCACCTAAAAAGTGCTAGAGTTAGAATCTGATGAATATATCTGAAGTAAATGCATGTTCCAGTTTGCTATTCCTGCTTACTGCTGAATTCATATTCTGATGATTAATATTCAAGTTTATGTTCATTCACATCATAAATATTTATTAAATGCTGATTATGTGCATAAACAAAGTTTTAATATTAGTTACTGATCATTATTTGTAACTTCATGAATGTGTATATGTACATTAAGAGCTGGCAGTTACTTCCACTTTACTAATTTTCATCATTTGGTTACATTTTCACATGTTAGTTTTGACTCAAACACATCTTATGTTGCTAATCCATGTTCATTGTTATATGATTAATAATTTACTCATGTAATTTCTTCTTCAGTAGGATAGGAAATATGAATGAATATTCTTGCCTTAAAAATGAAATGTCTATACATTTCCTTTTGGATTGTATCTGGGTTTTTTAGTGGGCCTGGAATAAGAAGAATAAATCATCTGATTTTTACTTCACTTCCCTCCTTTGGAATGATTTAGGGTAATTTTTTGCTTGGGAAATAAGGATCACATGGCAGCAAAATTAGAGGCCAAAGAAAGGGAACCATTCTTTTTGGTACTGTCCTGGTCACTGAATTAAACTCAAGTGATTAAAAAAAAAAAAAAAAAAAAAGCTAGCTTTAAGCTCCACACATTATTCAAATTATTTTACTAAGGATAGAAAGGAAAGTTTCTAGAATGAAGCCAAACTAAGTAACAAAACAGGTTCCTTATCCTTAAATACAATTCTAATATAAAGTAGTTAGGAAATTAGGATTTGTAACAAGCTAAAATCTAGACTAAGGGTTTCCAACCTGGCTCCACATTAAAAGCATTGATCAGTTAGTTCAGTTCAGTCGCTCAGTCGTGTCTGGCTCCTTGCAACCCCATGGAGTGCAGCACACCAAGCCTCCCTGTCCATCACCAACTCCCGGAGTTTACTCAAATTCATGTCCATTGAGTCAGTGATGACATCCAACCACCTCATCTTCTGTTGTCCCCTTCTCCTCCTGCCTTCAATCTTTCCCAGTATCAGGGTCTTTTTCAATGAGTCAGTTCTTTGCATCAGGTGGCCAAAGTATTGGAGTTTCAGCTTGAGCATCAGTCCTTCCAATGAATATTCTGCACTGATTTCCTTCAGGATGGACTGTTCTTCAACACCATAGTTCAAAAGCATCAATTATTTGGCATTCAGCTTTTTTATAGTCCGACTCTCACACCCATACAAGACTACTAGGAAAACCATAGCTTTGACTAGATGGACATTTTTTGGCAATGTAATGCCTCTGCTTTTTAATATGCTGTATAGGTTGATCATAACTTTTATTTCAAGGAGAAAGTGTTGTTGTTGTTGTTTTTTATTTCATGGCTATAGTCACCATCTGTGGTGATTTTGGAGCCCCCTAAAATAAAGCATTTCACTGTTTCCATTGCTTCCCCATGTATTTGCCATGAAGTGATAGGACCAGATGCCATGATCTTAGTTTTCTGAATATTGAGTTTTAAGCCAACTTTTTCATACTCCTCTTTTCACTTTCATCAAGAGGCTCTTTAGTTCTTCTTCCCTTTCTGCTATAAGGATGGTGTCATCTGCATATCTGAGGTTCTTGATATTTCTCCCGGCAATCTTGATTCCAGCTTGTGGTTCATCCAGCCAGCATTTCTCATGGTGGTCTCTCCATATAAGTTAAATAAGCAGAATGACAATATACAGCCTTGGCGTACTCCTTTTCCTATTTGGAACCAGTATGTTGTTCCATGTCCAGTTCTAACTGTTGCTTCCTGACTTCATACAAGTTTCTCAAGAGGCAGGTCTGGTGGTCTGGTATTCCCATCTCTTTCAGAATTTTCCACAGTTTGTTGTGGTCCACACAGTCAAAGGCTTTGGCACAGTCAACAAAGCAAAAATAGATGTTTTTCTGGAACTCTCTTGCTTTTTTGATGATCCAGTGGATGTTTTCAATTTGATCTCTGGTTCCTCTGCCTTTTCTAAATCCAGCTTGAACATCTGGAAGTGCATGGTTCATGTGCTGTTGAAGCCTGGCTTGGAGAATTTTGAGCATTACTTTACAGTGTGTGAAATGAGTGCAACTGTATGGTAGTTTGAACATCCTTTGGAATTGCCTTTCTTTGTGATTGGAATGAAAGCTCACCTTTTCCAGTCCTGTGGTCACTGTTGAGTTTTCCAAATTTGCTGGCATATTGAGTGCAGCACTTTAACATCATCATCTTTTTGGATTTGAAATAGTTCAACTGGAATTCCATCACCTACACTAGCTTTGTTCATAGTGATGCTTCCTCAGGCCCACTTGTAGTGGTGCTTTCCTAAGGCACAAATCATTGAGAGTCTGTCTTAAAAATATTCTTTACAAATTCCTGAGTCCCCCCACAGACCAACTTAAACCAGCTTTCTGAGGATAGGGTCCAAGCAATTATGGTTTTTAGATGTTTCCCAAATGATAAAAATCACTATCCTACTCAATATGTAAAAAACACAGGGACCTCAAATCAGCTGCTCTATTACAACCTAGAGGGGTGGGAGAGGGTGGGAGGTGGGAGGGAGATTCAGGAGGGAGGGGACATATGTATACCTATGGCTAATTCATGTCAATGTATGGCAGAGACCAACACAATATTGTAAAACAATTATCCTCTAGTGAAAAATAAATAAACTTTTTTAAAAAGTTGAGCACTCTCCCACCCAACAAAAATAAAATCTAACAGTCTTGTGCACATGGCAACTCTAATACTAGCAGAAACAATGAAAATAAATAGGCTATTGGTTGAAGGCAGGGCATTGTGTGTGTGTGTGTGTGTATGCATATATTATATGCTTATAGAACAGTTCTGTACAATTACAGATAAACATTTATGGCCTTTCAAGACCAAAGGACATTGGTAGTTTAAAGAGGTTTAGTACTGTTGTAATACAAGTGTCAGGGTACTTCTCATATTTATTAGAAAAGCAAACAAAACAATGAAGCAATTTCTATGTATTTAAAAAAATTCAGTTTCTGTGAATTTTGCTTAGATGATTTTTAAAAGCAAAGAAAGGTGCTTTTCACTTGGAAAGAGGCTCATTTATTCTATTTAGCTAAATGTCAGCTCAAAATACCTAATGGTTTTGAATGGGCCTAAATTGGCCTTTGAATTAAATATATGCATGAAGCTGTTTTTCTAATACAGAAAATCTAAGGAGAAATGTCTTTTATTCATCAAATGCTGTGCTATCTGCTTAACTACTTAAAAGTCAGAATGTGAGAAAAAACAGTTTAGTGACACAAGCTAGCAAGCTATTCAGAAATTTACTGTGATATCGGCAACTAAGTATATAAGAGACTATAGAATTTTCTTCTATAAATGGAAAGCAGAAAGAAAAATCAAGTTTTTTTTTGTTGTTGTTGTTGCTGTTGTTGTTGTTCCTAGGATCTATAATTTAGAACAGCATGGGCTTTTTGATAGAACTTCTTAATCTAAAGCTATCTAAAAGAATGAACCAAAGGTTTTTGCCAACCAACTGATGCTGTGACTTTGCCCCAGCAGTCTTTGAGAGATTTTGTAAAGAACTCCAGATTTTTTGACTAGCAGCATGATTTTCTAAACATTCAGCATTTCCCATTTAGACTCTGGAAAATATTGTTTCAATGTATTTGGGAAACAGATAATTTTAGGTGATTAGATAACTTAAAAACTAAAATAGAAAAATGTATTACCATTTGCAGTCCTTAAAAACATTTAGTAACAACATAAAAGCATATTTGTAAAACAAAGCTATAAAACGGTCACCATGCTCATTTATATCCTGATGTATTATTAAGAAAAAGTTCATTCACTATTAATATTTCTATCAAAAGTATTTCTCTGAAATTCTTTCTGAAAGTTCAGATTCATTGAACTATGAAACAAGAATAAATTTGAATGTTTAATTCATGAGTTCACTTGTTTTACATGTATTACTGCCTTTCCTGTAATTTTAATTTTGTTAAAATGTATTTTTATATTTTTCCAGTATATTTTAAAGGATTATATGCAAAAATAGCACATAAAGCTAAAAGTTTTTAAATATTTTTGAAGTAAATTTTCACATTTATCATAATAAATTAAATCAGGACCACCTGCACCCTTATGAAAGTGAAAGAGAAGTCGCTCAATCATGTCTGACACTTTGCGACCCCATGGACTGTAGCCTACCAGGCTCCTCTGCCCATGGGGTTTATCAGGAAAGTGTACTGGAGTGGGTTACCATTTCCTTCTTTAGGGGCTCTTCCTGACCCAGGGATCAAACCTGAGTCTCCCTCATTGCAGACAGACTTTTTACCATATGAACCACCAGGGAAGCCCCTTGCCCCTATCCTCCTTGTTTAATATTTTCACTCAAATCATAAATAACTCTTTTTTCCTTGACTCTTTTTTCTTTGACTAGGGGTCTTCTCTTCCCTGGTGGATCAAATGGTAAAACCTCTGCCTACTATGCGGGAGACCCAGGTTCAATCCCTGGGTTGGGAAGATCTCCTGAAGAAGGAGATGGCAACCGACTCCCGTATTCTTGCCTGGAAAATCCCATGGATGGAGGAAGCTGGTAGGCTACAGTCCATGGGATCGCAAAGAGTCGAACACGACTGAGGGACTTCACTTTCTTTCCTTTCTGTGTGTTGGCCATGCTGACTGGGGCAAATGTGTGGTGGTGATTCATTGTCAGGTGAAAATCATCATCTAGTGGGAAATTCCACTATTTAGGTCACCGATATGTATTGGTACCAAGTGTGAGACTTTTTATACAACCAAATACAATGAAAAAGACTATAGCACAAAAGAGGGAACATCAGATGTTTCAATGTTAGGTTCATGGCAGAATATTTTTTTAAATCTCCATTTCCTTAAATTCTAGAATTCTAATCCCAACTTTAGTGCCTCTGCCCTATCCAGGCAATACTCAGGATGTCCTAAATCTTGACCAAGGTAAAGGTCAATAAGAATAAAACAAAGTGTCTATTTTCAGATTTTGAATTTCAGCAGAGATTTTCAGAGTTGAGACTTCCCATATGGCAGAGTGAGGATCTCAGCAAAACTTCTCCCCCAAAATTAACTATAAATTTAGACAAAGTTGTCAATAAGAACAATTTCAGGGCTCTGAAGGTGATGGAAAATTTACAATGGTTGAGGCATGTTATTCTGAAAAATCTACTAAACGGTTGATCAGTGGGTGCTCACGGCATTCTTGGCTAAACATCCTCCCACAGTTTGATCAGAGAAGCTAGAAAAACCAGCCACTTTGCTGATGGATGGAGTTTACTTGACTTAGATTGAAGAAGAATAGCCAGCAAGATTTCAGTACCTAACGAACAGGGATAACAAGTGACTCAGCTAGCTTTAGGCTGTAATCTTGATACAAATACTTAAAAGTGAGGTCTTGGAAGTGAGAAATCCATCGAAGGCTGTGAGGAGGTCTCCACACCTTCCTGGCTTTCTGTGAACCCTAAAGATGTGCGGAGGAGATGTAAGTCATGCAGAAAACCATGGGAAAAATTTGAAAATTGCCTGAACTTTGAATCCACACCCCAATCCACACACAGATCTGTTGGAGTGATAAAAATATTCTAATTTTTTATTGTGGTTTTTACTGTACTAATCAAAGTATTTACTAAAAGTCATAGAATTGCACACTTACAATGGGTGAATATTATGGCATGTAAATATTTCTTTAATAAAAGCTATAAAATTTGGTGTGATAAAGAGAATGGGAAAAGAAAATATATCTAAATGTTTTTTGTCCCTTTAATAAAGCAAACAGGCAAATTCCTTGTTTTACTGGAAATTGAGGTGGAAAAGCAGACACAAAAATGAATATGGTGTATCAATTGGAAAAAGATCCCTGTAGCAGATTTTGAAACTTCTCACAAACTCCAAAACTCTATGGACTGCACAAGTGATTTCCAAAAAGTCATGGGTGAGTAGATGCCATAAAACCAGCAGAAATGAGTTATAATTGCAAAACCATCAAACATAAACAAGTGGATTATACCAAGCATGAACAGTGGATTATAAAGTACTTTGTGTCGCTCCCCAACATCTTGACCACATGTAATCCTCCCCAGAATTTAATAGAACTATAATCTAGGGGAAAAACTTAATTAACTAGTCAATGTATATTCAAATTGAATAATATTAATTTCCAACAATCATTGAAAAAGCACTTAGGTGAAAAATAAGTCGAGAAGTATGAAAGTAGAAAATTTATATATCTTGTAGACATTACTTTTAGGCAAAAGATTTATACTCTCTCTATATTAATATGTACACAGGACAATGTTCAAGGAAACAAATAAGTACAGAAAGACTGTCTAGTGAATTAAAAATAGTTTTATGACTCTTCACCACCTCATATTAAATAAGAAAAAAAATGACTAAGCATCATCATCAGGAAATACCTCTGAAATTTTTTATTTTCACATTAATGTGTTTTGTCAAGTGTATAACAGTAAAATTTTTGTTGTTGTTGTTGCCATTTGCTATTGCTGTCATTTTTTTTTTTTAATATTCAGTGTTGAAATGTCACTAATTTAAGTTAGAAGAATTAGGTTCCGAATGACATTCTGTTACTAACTAAACCTGAAAAAAACAATTAAAATCTCTGAGCCAATGTTTTTTTTTTTTTTTTTCCTCAATTTTGCAAATGAGACATGAAGCCAGATGATCTATAATCCTCCATTCTGAAATTGTATTACTAGAATATAGGCTATATGCTGCTTCAAATACTTCGTGTAGCAAGAATGCATATTTAATTAATTAATCAATTAATTAATCATGGCATTGTCAGAGATAACTAAACTGACACTGACAAATTCATAGCTTAAATGGAATAAATTGTTATTTATATTAAATTTATTATATGAATTAAAAGGTATTAATGATATTAAGAGACAATGATATTTTGTGACATGATTCATAATAGTTTAGTCAGGTGATAAGAATCTGAATGCAGGATATGTCACCTATTTTTCTGAATGAAAATATTTATGAGCAATAATCTTGTTAGTAGTTTGGCTTCTTCTAAAAATATTTGTAGTCTCCATGAACAGTAAAAAATATATATACATTTAGACTGATATCACCCTTATATGTAATTTCTGAAAATGTACAAGGGTCTTTTCCAAAGAAGTGCAAATAAATATGTTCAACAATTTCCAATGAAAAGAAACATTATTGACAGAGGTTACAAATGTGGCCTGAAGCTACTGAGACCACAATTACATTTAGTTAGTTCCAAACAATGAAACACAAATGAAATTAATCTAATGAGGAGACAATCAGATAACTAGGAGAAAGTTCCTAAAAACCTAGTGATTAAGTCTGCAAAAAAAGTATAATAAAATGCTACTCGTACTTACTGAAACACAAAAAGGCAATTGTGCCAAAAGACATTTAAAAGCTGTGCTGCCAAGAATATAGTCCTAATCTTCCTTAATGCTAATACCTCTTCCTTTCAAGTACAATATTCCCAAAATTTTCTTCATTTTAAATTCCTTTTAGAAATACATGTTATGTTCACTCTCAGGTAGCATTTATTGAATCAATTTTTCTGTCTATTGTAAAATTTAAATAATACTCCTTTCACTGCTCTAAAACTCATACTTGTTTCTTCTGAATAATAATAATTATTATTTTTTTACATATTCTTTCACCTTTTCCCTGTACAGGTACAGGATTTTAGGAATCCATAAAGCAGAAATAGCTGTTCTCTCTTTTAAATTCAATATTCTTGTGGAATTTTGGAAATTTGAAAATAAGGACCTTTCAGGATTCTATTTCATGTCTCACATCTTATTCATGTCTAATATCCATCACATATAATCAGGCCTAACATAAAATACATGTGTAGGGGAGTAAAACGTGCCACCCCTAGACATGTCTAATTTAGGCTGATTATTTTTTAAGAAATAAAAACTCAGGACGTTTTTCTTTTTCCTTCCCCCTTAACTGTCTAAAAGAATTTAGATAAAGGGCCTATTCTTGGAACAGATCTAACACCAGAGATATGTATAAAGAATATGGGCTTCCCTGATAGCTCAGCAGTAAAGAATCTGCCTGCCAATGCAGGAGATGCAGGAGACATGCATTTGATCCCTGAGTTGGGAAGATCTCCTGGGGGAAGAAATGGTAACCCACTTCAGTATTCTTGCCTTGGAGAATATTATAGACAGAGGATCCTGGGAAGCTACAGGGCATGGGGTCACAAAGAGTCAGACATGACTTAGCAACTAAACAACAAGAGATCAGAGTCTGTTACATTGTCTCTGCATGGCCCAGCAAGCATTTGTTTACCAAATATTTGCTTTTCTGGGTTTTCCTAGGTGATGCTAGCAGTAAAAAACCTGCCTGCTAATGCAAATAAGAGCCACTCTTTCAATCCCAGGGTCAGGAATATCCCTAGAGGAGGGAATTGTGACCCAATACTGTATTCTTGCCTGAAAAATCCCACGAACAGAGGAATCTGGCAGGCTACAGTCCACACAGTCACACAGAATCAGACATGACTGAAGTAACTTAGCATGCATTACATTTCTACTTCTATATGAATTGCCTTTTTCACCTTTGAAGTCTCAACCACTACCTCCAACATTCTTTTTTTGTCTTTAGCTGAAGATGGTACTTAAGGTGAGGGTTTTGGCCATTTTTTAATTTACTTCATTTTCCTAGGTCTCTTCCATGTAATCATGTGATTAAATATTTGATTTATGTTAATTTAGTTTGTGAACAGCCACAACTTAAGAGGGTAGAAGAAAAATTCTTCCTCTCTAGCAAATGCAAACTTAGCATTTATTAATAACAGCTACAATTTTGTCTATTACAGCTTTATGTTAGTCACTAAGTCATGCCTGACTCTTTGCGATCCCATGCCCACCAGGCTCCACTGTCCATGGAATTCTCCAGGCAAGAATACTGAAGTGGGTAGCAATTCCATTCTCCAGAGGATCTTCCTGACTCAGGGACCAAACTCAGGACTTCTACATTAAAAGCAGATTCTTTACTGTTTGAGCCACCAAGGAAGCCCATAATAAATGTAACCAAATTAACACTGCCATAGACAAAACTGAAAGCCAAAGGATTTTACTGAAATGGAATATATTGCTGAGTATCTGAGGGCATCTCAAATGGTATGAGGATGCATAGAGTGAAACTAAGCAGGACCTTGTGGGGTTTCTGGGTATGAAAGCCTTTCTGTTCCCCATTTCTCATTTGTGGGGATTAGACTCCAGCCTCCATGACCTTCCCTGAGTTTCGAAGAGTAGCTAGGAACAGTTGCTAATCAAGGGACAACTGGCCAAGAGACAACCTGAGGCAAGATTAAAGGAGTGTGTCCTTGTAAACACTCCCATCTTTGAACCATAAAGCACCTCATTAAATCTACCTGGGTTGGGACACATAGTTTTTTGGGAGCAGGAGGCTCTGTGTCCCTCTTTGCCTGTCAAAGCAATAAAGTTATTTTTTTCTACCTCAACCAAAGCTCTTTCAGAGATTTGAATCTGCACCAGCACACAAAGAAGGAGCTTTCAGTATCAAGTCCACTAATTTAAGAGGCCAATACACTGCATAAATCCAACTGGAAAGAAACATGTGCTCAGAGAGGAGAATCGATTTTAGCAATGAAGTATATCACAATTATAGCTTTGTAGCTGGTAGTGCACCTCATTATTTTTCAAATCATCAGCTCAGTAACTTGTTATTTACTGTTTGATTAGAATAACTTCCTTGTAACAAATTAGCAAATGTTTTATTATGTATATATATAACATTTTTGATAGATGGTTTTCATTAACTTTGCCCTTGAATCTTTCTACTTGGTTGCTTGATTTACTCTCTTTTTAAGTTTTTAGTTCCTTCACTTAGTAAAGGCCTATCTATGTGGTTTAATAAATATTTTTAATTGTAATTTCCTCTGCCCAAACTTTCAAAAGTGATTATGAAATATAGTTGAATTTAATTAGGAAAAATATTACCTTTTCTAGGCTACAATAATATATATTATTACTGATACTTTTGAAAAAACCATTTACCCACCCCTTTCTTATAGTATAAAATCTGCTTCATATATGACAACTAATTGAGCACCTTATAAGTCTCAGTTTATTTTTTGTTTAATAACATGTTTTTAGGAATAATTATTTTATTCAGTTTTAATTCAGGTTGAGAAATAAGAAAAAAAGAAACATATATCTCATAGTTTAGCTTTTTGTGAAAAGGAGTATAATGGAATGACTGGGCACAAACTGAAGTTAAATGATAGTTTGAGTTTAGGTAAATTGGTTTCCAGCAGTGTGACATTCAGGAAGTTACCCAACCTTTGTGTGCTTTAGTATTTTCTTCCTTAAAATTGATCTAATAATAAAATTACTCCATATAGTTGTTAAGCTAAAATGGTATATAAAATACCTAGAAGTATCTGACACAGAGAAACTACTGTCAAGTTTCTCCTTACTTCAAATCTAGGTTAATAAAAATATATTTCAAGCTTCCAATGTGAAAAGATTAAAATGAATAAAAGTTTGGGAATTTGAAAAACAAAACTTAAAGTTAAAACAAACAAAAAAAAAGTGAACATGAGATTTTCTCAGGCAGTACAGTCACTCAGTCCTGTCTGACTCTTTGCAACACCATGGACTGCAGTGTACCCGGCTTCCCTGTCCATCACCAACTCCTGGAGCTAACTCAAACTCATGTCCATTAAGTTGGTGATGATATCCTACCATCTCATCCTCTGTCATCCCCTTCTCTTCCTGCCTTCAATCTTTCCCAGCATCAGGGTCTTTTCCAATGAGTCAGTTCTTCGCATCAGGTGGCCAAAGTATTGGAGTTTCAGCTTCAGCATCAGTCATTCCAATCAATATTCTGGACTGATTTCGTTTAGGATGGACTGGTTGGTCTTCCTTGCAGTCCAAGGGACTCTCAAGAGTCTTCTCCAACCCCACAGTTCAAAAGCATCAATTCTCCAGCGGTAAGCTTTCTTTATAGTCCAACTCTCACATCTATACATGACTACTGGAAAAACCATAGTTTTGACTAGAAAGACCTTTGTTGGCAAAGTAATGTCTAGGCTTCTCAAATTTGAAGAAGCCCAGAAATATTAGACGGAGAAGGCAATGGCACCCTACTCTAGTACTCTTGCCTGGAAAATCCCATGGATGGAGGAGCCTGGAAGGCTGCAGTTCATGGGGTTGCTGAGGATCAGACACGACTGAGCAACTTCGCTTTCACTTTTCACTTTCATGCATCGGAGAAAGAAATGGCAACCCACTCCAGTGTTCTTGCTCGGAGAATCCCAGGGACAGGGGAGCCTGGTGGGCTGCCTTCTATGGGGTCACACAGAGTTGCACATGACTGAAGCGACTTAGCAGCAGCAGCAGCAGCAGAAGAAGAAATATTAGAAAACTGAAAAGGAGAAGAGCATGTAGGTGATTTCTATTTAAAATAGAGAAAAATAGCAAAGATTAAAAATAAAATGAGAAAGAAGGGCAAGACAAAGGATAACTCCAAGAAGGAAGCAAATCAAGACCTGGATTTGAAACTGGAGAAATGTAGAGTCCAAGATAGAACAATAATAGGCTGATCAAAGAGGAATAGCCAAGTAGTGAACAGGAGATAAATAATGTAAGAAGATAGGAAGTTTACCCATTTCTATATTCAAATTGCATTTGAAAAGAAAGGACAAGCAGCCTTATAGTGAAGTTTATTTAAAAAAAAATAATTGTGAGAGTATTTAAGCAAGCTCAAAGATTATTATTAATGAAGGAAAGGAAAAACAAAACATTTAAAAGACTCCCAGATGGTGCAGTGGTAAAGAATTTCCCTGCCAATGAAGGTGATGTAAGAGACACAGCTCCATCCCTGGGTCAGGAAAATCCCCTGGATAATGAAATGGCAAACCACTCGAGTATTCTTGCCTGGAAAACTCCATAGACAGAGGAGCCTGACAGATTACAGTCCATGGGGTTGCAAATAGTCAGACATGAGTAAGCACACATACACATGGCACACAGACAAGAATTATATAGGCTCTGCTGAAATGTTAAGCAAAATAGATTAAAAAAAAAAAAAAAAAAAAAAGAAGTCCATCAGAGACTAGGCTATGAAAGACATGGAAAATAAAAGCTTTCTATTTGAGTTTTAGAAGATAGTCTCATAAGAATTATTCCCTGTAGTATTTTAAAATATTACCAATTATGCTTTATTTTTCTTTTCCTTTTTTTACATAACATTTATATTCCATGGGATAATTTTTTTTAAAAGTTACATATAGTGATGAAAAATGTACATTCTTTCATCTGTGCATTTCAAATAGATCAAAATACCTATTCAGACAAAATAGATAATATATGAAAAAATGACAGGCAAGCTAATCAAAATGTTTAGGTGTCTTTTTGCTGATCATCATTTAAATTAAATTTAAAGCTATTTATGTATGCTTTCTTCAAGATAGTATTAAAAAATAAAAAGTCTACCATTTTCTGTGTGTTTATATATTGATTCATTCAATCATTCATTCATTCATCCATTCATGCATTCATTGCAGAAGTTCATAACCAAACACAAGAAAAGAAGCACAAGATAGAAATGGATACAGCATTTATCCTGAGCTGCTTATGATTCAGACATCTCTAGAGCTACAATTTACCTTTCTCTCACCCTTAGAAAAACATTTAGAAATATATTATCAGAAACAAAACCAACATATTTTCATTTGCTTATGTTAAGCTAAACACTCAACAAACACTATTATTAATAACTTATTTATCTGTTCCAGTTACACTCACTCCTGGAAGATAAGTCTGAGAGTAAAATCCCAGTTCCTAACTTTAACTTTTAAGATGGTATAGTCTGACTCCCGTTGATTTATACAATCTTATTTTTCTCTTTTCTCCCCTTTTCCTGTTTTCCATTCCTCAAAAAAAGGCCAAATCCTTTACACTATATTTCCCTACATGTAGAATATTTACCCACTTGTCTTCAATGAGTAATTTATTCATTTTCTATAGGACTTCACTCAAACATTGCTTGTGACTATTTCACTGAAAGTACCTTTTCCTGTATCTTTGTGGACTACATTTTTTAATTTCCTTTTATTGGATGATTTACAGTCTGTAATCATTGTCATTACTTACTGTTTTGTCTGATCGGGCAGATACAATCTAATGGGTCAGAGACTTTGTCTCTTCTCCTCTTTTATGTACAGCATCTACCACACTTGTATGTTATAAAGAATGGAGCTCAACAAATATTTATTGAAAAGGAGTAAGTGATTAATTGGTACATAATTACCAAGTAGCTCTCTTCCCATTTTGTGAATTTGCCTGAATTGAATCAGGAGAAATTATATTCAGAGAATGAAGAAGTTTGGGAGTAACAGCACATTTCTTTTATCTTCAACATGCTTGAAATTGCATGTGTTTTACATCTCATGCATGAACACATTTATAATCTAAAACTTCCTATAATGAATATGTCTATAGGTCATAATATTAAAAATTTACTACTCACCCTCCTTATATTTCTTCCTCATTTATGAGTTAGCTTGATTTAAACATGTGACATACACTGTTTGAGTTCATTGTTTTCATATATAAATATACAAAGATCTACAAGACCTTTTAGAACACCCAAAAAAGATGTCCTTTTCATTAGAGGGGACTGGAATGCAAAAGTAGGAAGTCAAGAAACACCTGGAGTAACAGGCAAATTTGGCCTTGGAATATGGAATGAAGCAGGGCAAAGACTGATAGAGCTTTGCCAAGAAAATGCACTGGTCATAGCAAACACCCTCTTCCAACAACACAAGAGAAGACTCTATACATGGACATCACCAGATGGTCAACACTGAAATCAGATTGATTATATTCTTTGCAGCCAAAGATGGAGAAGCTCTATACAGTCAGCAAAAACGAGACCAGGAGCTGACTGTGGCTCAAATCATGAACTCCTTATTGCCAAATTCAGACTTAAATTGAAGAAAGTAGGGAAAACCACTAGGCCATCAGGTATGAACTAATTCAAATCCCTTATGATTATACAGTGGAAGTGAGAAATATATTTAAGGGCCTAGATCTGATAGAAAGAGTGCCTAATGAACTATGGAATGAGGTTCATGACATTGTACAGGAGACAGGGATCAAGACCATTCCCATAGAAAAGAAATGCAAAAAAAGCAAAATGGCTGTCTGAAGAGGCCTTACAAATAGCTGTGAAAAGAAGAGAAGTGAAAAACAAAGGAGAAAAGGAAAGATATAAACATCTGAATGCAGAGTTCCAAATAATAGCAAGAAGAGAAAAGAAAGCCTTCTTCAGCAATCAATGCAAAGAAATAGAGGAAAACAACAGACTGTGAAAGACTAGGGATCTCTTCAAGAAAATCAGAGATACCAAAGGAACATTTCATGCAAAGATGAGCTCGATAAAGGACAGAAATGGTATGTACATAACAGAAGCAGAAGATAATAAGAAGAGATGGCAAGAATACACAGAAGAACTGTACAAAAAAGATCTTCACGACCCAGATAATCACGATGGCGTGATCATTGACCTAGAGCCAGACATCCTGGAATGTGAAGTCAAGTGGGCCTTAGCATCACTACGAACAAAGCTAGTGGAGGTGATGGAATTCCAGTTGAGTTATTCCTAATCCTGAAAGATGATGCTGTGAAGGTGCTGCACTCAATATGCCAGCACATTTGGAAAACTCAGCAGTGGCCAAAGGACTGGAAAAGGTCAGTTTTCATTCCAATGCCAACGAAAGGCAATGCCAAAGAATGCTCAAACTACTGCACAATTGCACTCATCTCACATGCTAGTAAAGTAATGCTCAAACTTCTCCAAGCCAGGCTTCAGCAATATGTAAACCATGAACTTCCTGATGTTCAAGCTGGTTTTAGAAAAGGCAGAGGAACCAGAGATCAAATTGCCAACATCCACTGGATCATGGAAAAAGCAAGAGAGTTCCAGAAAAACATCTATTTCTGCTTTCTTGACTATGCCAAAGCCTTTGACTGTGTGGATCACAATAAACTGTGGAAAATTCTTCAAGACATGGGAATACCAGACCACCTGACCTGCCTCTTGAGAAATGTGTATGCAGGTCAGGAAGCAACAGTTAGAACTGGACATGGAACAACAGACTGGTTCCAAATAGGACAAGGAGTGCGTCAAGGCTGTATATTGTCACCCTGTTTATTCAACTTCTATGCAGAGTACATCATGAGAAACACTGGACTGGAAGAAACACAAGCTGGAATCAAGATTGCAGGGAGAAATATCAATAACCTCAGATATGCAGATGACACCACCCTTATGGAGGAAAGTGAAGAGGAACTAAAAAGCCTCTTGATGAAAGTGAAAGTGGAGAGTGAAAAAGTTGGCTTCAAGCTCAAGATTCAGAAAACGAAGATCATGGCATCCGGTCCCATCACTTCCTGGGAAATAGATGGGGAAACAGTGGAAACAGTGTCAGACTTTATTTTTCTGGGCTCCAGAATCACTACAGATGGTGACTGCAGCCATGAAATTAAAAGATGCTTACTCCTTGGAAGGACAGTTATGACCAACCTAGATAACATATTCAAAAGCACAGACATTACTTAGCCAACAAAGGTTCGTCTAGTCAAGGCTATTGTTTTTCCTGTGGTCATGTATGGATGTGAGATTTGGACTGTGAAGAAGGCTGAGTGCCGAAGAATTGATGCTTTTGAACTGAGGTGTTGGAATAGACTCTTGAGAGTTCCTTGGACTGCAAGGAAATCCAACCAGTCCATTCTGAAGGAGCTCAGCCCTGGGATTTCTTTGGAAGGAATGATGCTAAAGCTGAAACTCCAGTACTTTGGCCACCTCATGCGACGAGTTGACTCATTGGAAAAGACTCTGATGCTGGGAAGGATTAGGGGAAGGAGGAGAAGGGGACGACAGAGGATGAGATGGCTTTATGGCATCACTGACTCGATGGACGTGAATCTGAGTGAACTCCGGGAGTTGGTGATGGACAGGGAGGCCTGGCGTGGTGTGATTCATGGGGTCGCAAAGAGTCGGACACGACTGAGCGACTGATCTGATCTGATATACTCAGCCATATTGGAAACATAGCATAAAGCATAGTAAATACGTTGTAATTAGTTTAATAAAATGGAAAGAAGATATGTGTATATTTACCTTTTTGTTATTTTTGACTTAGTAGAAATCTATACAAGAATGAAATGAGATGCTCCGCTCTGTAATATTTCAAAGTCTACACCTTTAAAGATATTTAGAATAATTATCATTGTTGTTGCTGCTATGTGTCTTCATTTTCTTTCAGAAAAAAAAATTCTTTTAAAAAATATTACATACGTTTCAGGTGTACAACATTATAGTTCAACATTTGTATAAACTACATAGTGGTCATCACCACAAATCTAGGGGTGACCCACCCTTTTCACTCAGCCCTCAACTGCCATCCTCTCTGGTAACCACTTATTTTTCACTATATCAATAAACTTTGTTATTTTTTCTCAAGATTGTTTTGGCTATTTTGGGATCTTTTGTGGATTTGTATGTTAAATACAAGAATTAGGCACAGATGTGTATTTTTTTTTAATTATTGTTTTTTTTGTTGGTATGTTTTTGCTAGATTTCTACAAGAATAATTAGACTCTTACCATATTTTACTATTTTCACTTCACCAATAGGAATCTGAGAAGACCTATTTTCCAAAAAGTTTGTCTAACCTGATATAATATGTCCTATGAAATAGTGTTACTCTGAAAGGCAAGACATTGCTCATTGTACCTTTCTAGTTATAAGTTTGCATATCACTTGCTACACATTGACCACCTATCAGCCTTATTTTCCTATGAGATTTGAGTGTTAACAATTTTGATCCAGTTTTTTCAAAGTTTTTTTTACTTTGGATATTCTCTCTATATTATGGATAATAATTCTTAGTCATTGTGCCTTTAATCGGTCAGTGGTTTTATGCTTTGTGAGGTCTTTTTTTCTTTATTTTTAGATCTATGTCATTACTGTTTTAAGAGCACATGAAAATGATAACTTGTTTTCCTTATGCTTTTTAATTTTTAGATTTGACTTTCTGAAATATAACTGACATGCAACTTATATACATTTAAAGCATATGATGTGTAGATTTGAAACATTTACACATTACAATATGATTCCCACCCATCATGGCATTAACTAACACTTCTATCAGGTCACATAATTATTATGTTTTTGTGTGTGTGTTGGGAATAATTAAGATCTAGTATCTTATTGCTGTCTATGCTATTCAATAGATTTACAAAGACTTATTCATCTACTTGTTACAAATGTAACTTTAAAATATATCTCCTCAGTTCCCTCAAACCTCACCCTCTGGTAACCATCATTTTACTGTTTTTATGTGTTAAGCTTTTTTATATCCCACATATAAATAAATGATATAGTACAGTATTTGTCTTTCTTTGCCTGACATTTCATTTAGCATAATGTCCTCAAAGTCCATGCATATTATCGCAATGGTCAATTTCTTGATCTTTCCCCTATTTGTAGTTCAGTCACTAGCTGTATCCTGCTATTTGCAACACCATGGACTGCAGCACACCAGGCTTTCTTGTCCATCACCAACTCCCAGACATTACTCAAACTCATGTCCTTTGAGTCAGTGATGACATCCAACCATCTCAACCTCTGTCGTCCCCCTCTCCTCATGCCTTCAATCTTTCCCAGCACCAGGGTCTTTTCCAATGAGTCAGTTCTTCGAATCAGGTCACCAAAGTATTGGAGTTTCAGCTTCACTATCAGTCCTTCCAATGAATATTCAGGACTGATTTCCTATAGGATGGACTGGTTGGATCTCCCTGCAGTCCAAGGGACTCTCAAGAGTCTTCTCCAACACCACAGTTCAAAACCATCAATTCTTCGGTGCTCAGCCTTCTTCACAGTCCAACTCTCACATCCGTACATGACCACTGGAAAAACCATAGCTATGATTAGACAAACATTTGTTGGCAAAGTAATGTCCCTGCTTTTTAATATGCTATCTAGGTTGGTCATAGCTTTTCTTCCAAGGAGCAAGCTTATTTTAATTTCATGACTGCAGGCACTATCTACAATGATTTTGTAGTGAGTAACTGAGCTACAAGTGAAGCCCAAATCTAGCTTATTATAATATAAATATATAGTCAGTATCACAGAGGTAAAGATTCTGTCTGCCAATGGAAGAGAAGCAAGAGATGTGCATTCAGTCCTTGCATTGAGAAGATCTCCTGCAGTAGGAAATGACAACTCTCTCAGTGTTCTTGCCTGAACAGGCAGAGGAGCCTAGTGGGCTAAAGTAGTCCATAGGGTCGCAAAGAATCAAACATGACTGAGCAGTTCAGTTCAGTTCACTTCAGTCGCTCATTCGTGCCCGACTCTTTGCTATCCTATGAATTGCAGCACGCCAGGCCTCCCTGTCCATCACCAACTCCCAGAGTCCACCCAAACCCATGTCCATCAAGTAGATGATGCCATCCAACTATCTCATCCTCTGTTGTCCCCTTCTCTTCCTGCCCTCAATCTTTCCCAGCATTAGGGTCTTTTTCAAATCAGGTGGGCTAAGTATTGGAGTTTCAGCCTCAACATCAGTCCTTCCAATGAACACCCAGGACTGATCTCCTTTAGGATGGACTGGTTGGAACTCCTTGCAGTCCAAGGGACTTGCAAGAGTCTTCTCCAACACCACAGTTCAAAAGCATCAATACTTTGGCACTCAGCTTTCTTTCTTTTTTTTTTTTTTTTTTAATTTTATTTTGTTTTTAAACTTTACATAATTGTATTAGTTTTGCCAAATATCAAAATGAATCCGCCACAGGTATACATGTGTTCCCCATTCTGAACCCTCCACCCTCCTCCCTCCCCATTCCATCCCTCTGGGTTGTCCCAGTGCACCAGCCCCAAGCATCCAGTATCGTGCATCGAACCTGGACTGGCAACTCGTTTCATACATGATATTTTACATGTTTCAGCTTTCTTTATAGTCCAACTGTCACATCCATACATGACTACTGGAAAAACCATAGCCTTGACTAGATGGACCTTTGTTGGCTAAGTAATGTCTCTGCTTTTGAATATGCTGTCTAGGTTGGTCATAACTTTCCTTCCAAGGAGTAAGAGTCTTTTAATTTCATGGATGCAATCACCATCTGTAGTGATTTTGGAGCCCAGAAAAATAAAGTCAGCCACTGTTTCGACTGTTTCCGCATCTATGTGCCATGAACTTTAGAGCAAAGTGTTCACCAATTTGCACTTGCTTGTTATCTTTTATATAGCTTATAAGCTTAAATAATGCATTGAAAATAACTTTCTTTGAAAATATGTTAAATTGAGAAATAATTTTAGGACAATTAAAATTGAATTAAAAATCTGTCAGTAAATTTACTTTAATAATTTCCGTATATTTATTCCTACATTTAATGTTGTTTTTTTTTTTTTCTGGTAGCTTTGTACAGTTTGTGTGTTTTTTGACTGTTTATTACACAAAAGAATGTTGAGCTTTGTTAGATACTTATTTTTAACCATATTGATCAGTATTTAAATATTTTTAGTTGTTATTTTTTCTAATTCATTCAGAATTTTTCACATCTTTGTTCATACTTATAGACTAGTCAGTGCAATGATGTTATGAAAACAGGATCTCTGGGTAAGATGGCCTAGGTTTGAATCCTGGATTCTCCACTTATTGATTTGTCATGTTGAGCTGATAGTCATTCCACTGCACCATAGTTTTCTTGCCTAATAGGATCTATAGTTACTATCTAAAGAATCTGATGAGTATTAAATAGATTAATACAGATATAATGGTCAGCAAAGGCCTCAAATATAGTAAGAATTCAAGAGATGCTAAGAATGATTGTTTAAATGGACTCTTAATTTTCTTTTCAACATTAATTTTTAAGTTTTTCTTATTAGTTTTTAATACTGGAAATTTTCAGTTTATTTCCTTACAATGTTGCTTGTGTCTTTTAGTGTTAGCTCTGACTAATTGCTGATGCTTTTTCTCATTATTACATATCCTTGAGGAAAAATATGATAAAATATTATATTTGCTTGGGAACATTTACTTTATACAGACATTTAAATACTTTCAGCATAAAGTAATTAATCAAATACACACTTGAATATACAGATCTGTTGCTTCATATAAATAATTTCCAAACCCTCTGGTGAAAACCACCATAGTCTGGTACATTTATGAAGAAAGAAGAATAAATCACCTCTGGTATTGTGAAATTCTTAATATGATAAAAAGAGGGAGAAAAATTACCACCTTGCACTATGTAGGAAGGGCTTATTTAAGATTTTTCAGTATGGCAATGGTGCATGTGCTGATTACACTCAGGAAAACAATGAACAAAATGTATCATTGTAGTGATAATGATAGATGTGAAAATTGCTAGTGCAAGCCAGCTCTGAAAGGAAAGAATTATATAAGGAAACAAACTTGAATCAGATAATAATATGACAGGTTGCAAGAACTACTTCAGAAAATCCATCATCAATCAACAGTCTTCCTGATGTACTAGAAGTCTTAAAGGGCTTCCTAGTGACTCAGATGGCATAGAACCTGACTATAATGCAGGAGACCTAGGTTCAATCCCTGGGTTGGGAAGATCCCTGGAGAAGGGAAAGGCTACTAACTCCAGTAGTCTGGCCTGGAGAATTCCATGGACTATATAATCCATGAGGTCACAAAGAGTCAGACACAACAGAGCGATTTTCACAACACATCACACATCTTACTACATAAACTAGGATACACAAGTCTTGTCATGATAATTCATTTTATTAAAATCAAATTAAATCTGACTTTGCTTCTTATCTAATCAAAGTACAAAAAGTTATAGAATTAATAATTATTATGGCCTTTTAATTTTCTCATGGTTTGTAACATATACCTGTGACATCAGGCAGAACAAGAAAAGTAACCCATACACATACCACACATACATTCTTTGGTTTACTATGCTTTTTACTCTATGAGCACTTCCAAGTCACCACTGCTTTATGAAGGTCTATGACTTTCCTGGTAGGTCAGATAGTAAAGCATCTGTCTACAATGCGGGAGACCTGGGTTCGATCCCTGGGTAGGGAAGATTCCCTGGAGAAGGAAATGGAAACCCACTCCAGTACTCTTGCCTAGAAAATCCCATGGACGGAGGAGCTTGGTGCAGGCTACTGTCCATGGGGTCGCAAAGACTCGGGCATGACTGAGTGACTTCACTTCACTTCACTTCATGACCTTCCAGGATATGCTGGTAACATAAAGCAATGCTTACCAAATATAATGATTCTGGACTCGTGATTCTCTTGGTGTTTTTACTGCCAGTAGTCAGCTTTCTCCATTTATGTTTTGATGCTCAAGGTCATACTCTTGGGGAATCAAGGACACATTTTTCACTTTGATAGAGAACCTGTCACTATGACTTCTCTGTGTATTACTAGGGAAGGAGACCAAAAAGTCCCATTTCTTCTGGATACAATGGAATTCTCTGCCCTTCTGAATCTTAGAGTCTCTCTCTCTCTCTCTCTCTTTTTTCTCCCTGTTTTACCTGTGTCTGTTCTTAAGATCATAGTTCCTTCAATGTGATGCAGGTCTACCTCAACCTCCACCAAACTGAGAGGAAAACACATTGTTTTAGAAGAGTTTCTGTTTTGGTCCCTACAACTGAATCATCTTCTGAGGTACAAATGTCTAAGGGGCCTGGCTAATTTCTTTAATATGGCAAGATAACCTTGTTTGGGAGGGGGGGAAGGCAGGATATAGTGAAAACAAACAAAATATTTATGTAATTACCTGACTTTATATTTAATAAATAGTGTGGTAAATAAATACAAAATTTTAGACTCTAGGCCAGTAGTAATATGGAGGAAAATAGTGAGCTATATGAGAAGATATAAAAAGCCTAGGCTCAACACAGCTGATTCGCAGTTGATCAGTCATGTTCGACTCTTTTCGACCCTATAGATTGTCAGGGCTCCTCTGTCCATGGGATTCTCAGGGCAAGAATACTGGAGTGCATATCCTTTCCCTTCTCCAGGGGAATCTTCTCAACACAGAGATCAGACTCAGGTCTCCCACTTTGCAGGCAGATTCTTTACCATCTGAGCTAGGGTGAGTACCAAAGGAAGTGATTGCTGTAAACATTTTACTTGAATTTACTTTAACAAAGTATTTCTAATATTAAATTTGACAAATACCATACAGGCCCCATGAAATGAGATGATTAAAATTCAAGTAAGGAAAAGTTTTTTTGATATATTAATTCGATTTATCCACTCCCAAATTAACATGTGAATATATGATAGAAAATATCCTTTCCAGAGGATAACTCAGAAAATTGCCATAAACTGCTAGGACAAAAGCATACATGTGTTGTCATTGCATCTTTATGATTTTCAGTTTTCACTGCAGTTCATTTTGAATGATGTATTGTGATTTCTTTCTGTACTAAAGATTTGAGAAACTGTAAATATCTTACTGAAATGTATTTCATTCTTACTTTAATTTTAACACGTCAAGGAAAAATAGTTTCCTTGTTGTTGCTGTTCAGTCACTAAATCATATCCGACTCTTTCTGACCCCATGGACTGCAGCACACCAAACTTCCCTGTCCTTCATGGAGTTTGCTCAAATTCATGTCCATTGAGTTGGTGATCTCATCCAACCATCTCATCCTCTGCTGCTCTCCTCTTCTCCTGCCTTCAGTCTTTCCCAGCATCAGGGTCTTTTCGAATGAGTTATTTCTTCACATCATGTGGACAAAGTATTGGAGCTTCAGCTTTAGCATCAGTCCTTCCAATGAGTATTCAGGGTTGATTTCCTTTAGGATTGACTGGTTTGATGTCCTTTCTGTCCAAGGGACTCTCAAAACTGTACTCCAGCACCAAAATTCTAAAGCATCAATTCTTAGGCACTCTTACTGTTGATTTTTTTTTTTTTTTTCCAGTGTTACAGCTCCATTTCATTTAGAAGATAGCAGGAGAATCCAAGACTCGAAGAGAAGGGAGTGGAGAAGTGCGTGGGGAGGGAGAAAGAGAGAGAGAAAGAGAGAGAGTGTGCATGCACGCAGGAGAGAGATTCCAAGAGAAAGCGCTTTGGCTCCTCCTTTTATGTTTTTTCTTCCACCTGGGCCTGCCCTATGCAAATCGGGTTTAGCCAGGAGTGCTGTTTGTTCTGCCTGAAGTTTTCACTCTGGTCCTCGGACCCTCCTTTGACCTTCCTTGTCTTTCAGCCACCGCCATTTTGGACCCCTTTTCCCTATTCTACCTACCTAACATTCCCCCCTCAAGAGATGGGAGGCCCAATTCTTTGGGAATAGGGGCATCGAGGTCTTTCTGGCTACTTCCTGCTGAACTGGGGCAGCAAGGGGTATTGGGCCTCCCCCTCTTGCTAGTCTCAATCCTGAGTCCTTATAGCGGTGTCCAAGGGAGTGTGATATTTTCCATGGTCAGCTGTAGTTTTATATCTTTGTTGAACTGGCACTGCATGTTGTAGCTGGTTAACCTGGGCAGAGACAAAACAGGTTAGACAATTCATAGTACATGGAATAATCATAGGCATCATCAATATAGCATAACAAGGACTAGTAGGGACATTGGACAATTTTAAATTCACATTGCCAGGATGGCTCAAGTCCCTCCTTGTTCAGGGATCAGAAGATCTATCTCCTGTCTGTTTTGGAGTACAGTCTCTGTCAAGCTGTGTTGGCTCCTTTGAGTTATCCTGAGAAACCCTACCCCCAGAAACCAGATTTGGGGGTGTCCATTAGAATGACACTCATTGGTAGTTCTGAATAGGTATCTGAGATCTCCCAGGGTCTCATAGGTGTATCAAGTGTCCTCTTCTGTTTTCTTCCATGGCTTGACTCATGAGTAGTGAATCCAGGAGTCATGTCCTGGTACCTTGACTGCTGTGGGGGTAGAAAGTATTACAGGGTAGGGGCCCTTCCATGTGGGCTGGAGTTGAGCCTTTGGGGACCCATCTTTCCAGACTTTAATTAGGACTTGAGTTCCTGGAGCATATAGTGGTGACTCTGTAGAATCTTTTGGGTCCTGGTTCATACCCCACAAGCGTATATCCTGTTGGAATTGCCCAATAGCCATGGTATAAGACTGGAGGGTCTGAACCTCTGGATCTAGGAAGAGGTCATTGACATAAACAAAAGGTCTCCCATATAGCATCTCATAAGGACTAAGACCAACCTGTTCCTTAGCGGCAATGCGGGTGCGGAGGAGAGCTATTGGCAAAGCCTCCTTCCATCCCAGGGAGGTCTCCTGGGTTATCTTTTTTATCGCTGATTTTAAGAATTGATTGGCTCTTTCTACTTTTCCTGAAGATTGAGGCCTCCAGGCACAATGGAGATAATAAGTAATGCCCAATGCTTTCTAGACTCCTTGGGTGACCTTAGAAGTAAATGATGTCCCATTGTCACTTTGTAATGACCTGGCAGACGAAATCTTGGAATGATTTCATGGAGCAGTTTTTTAAGTACCTCCTCAGCTTTCTCGGTCTGGGTGGGAAAGCCTTCAATCCATCCTAGAGAATAATAATGTTTACTTTTTATTCATGCTCCATTCATTTACAATTAGTAATATGTTTTCTTATAAAATGAAAGAAATAATCCCCTATTGTCTGTCCGTTTCTTTATCTTTGTTCTATATACAAGGACACCTGAATTGTGTCCTTGTGTAAATTGTTCATTGATCAAAATGGAAAGTTGGTAATACAGATACTCAACATCATATTTACCATGGCTATCATCCAGTAAAACCATTAGCAAAATATAATAACATCATTCTAAAATATATTAAAAATATTAAAGAAATTTTCTGTAACAGCAATAAATACAGTCATGAGAGAGACAATAGAGTCAGTAATATCATTAAAACAATTTTGTTCAAAGAGGAAAAGAAAAAAAAAAATGAACATAATGAGAAAACTTGGTAATATAAAAATCAAACTGACTTCTGAATTGAAGTGTTTAACATATGAAATGAAAACTTGATTATGATTATGTAAGATAAAATAGATGAGAACACAACATAAAAACAGGCCTCCCGGTCTATCACCACCTCCCAGAGTTCGCTCAAACTCATGTCCATTGAGTCGGTGATGCCATCCAGCCATCTCATCCTCTGTTGTCCCTTTTTCCTCCTGCACTCAATCCCTCCCAGCATCAGAGTCTTTTCCAATGAATCAACTCTTCACATGAGGTGGCCAAAGTATTGGAGTTTCAGCTTTAACATCAGTCCTTCCAAAGAAATCCCAGGGCTGATCTCCTTTAGAATGGACTGGTTTGATCTCCTTGGAGTCCAAGGGAATCTCAAGAGTCTTCTCCAACACCACACTTCAAAAGCATTAATTCTTCGGCACTCAGCTTTCTTCACAGTCCAACTCTCACATCCATGCATGACCACTGGAAAAACCATAGCATTGACTAGACGGACCTTTGTTGGCAAAATAATCTCTCTGCTTTTGACTATGCTATCGAGGTTGGTCATAACTTTCCTTCCAAGGAGTAAGCGTCTTTTAATTTCATGGCTGCAGTCACCATCTGCAGTGATTTTGGAGCGCCCAAAGAATACAGTCTGACACTGTTTCCACTGTTTCCTCATATATTTCCCATGAAGTGATGGGACCAGATGCCATGTCCTTAGTTTTCTGAATGCTGAGCTGTAAACCAATTTTTTCACTCTCCTCTTTCACTTTCATCAAGAGGCTTTTTAGTTCCTCTTCACTTTCTGCCATAAGGGTGGTGTTATCTGCATATCTGAGCTTACTGATATTTCTCCGGGCAGTCTTGATTCCAGCTTGTGCATCTTCCAGCCCAGCATTTCTCACGATGTACTCTGCATATAAATTAAATAAACAGGGTGACAATATACAGCCTTGACATATTCCTTTTCCTATGTGGAACCAGTCTGTTGTTCAATCCAGTTCTAACTGTTGCTTTCTGACCTGCATATAGGTTTCTCAAGAGCCAGGTCAGGTGGTCTAGTATTCCCATCTCTCCCAGAATTTTGCACAGTTTATTGTGATCCACACAGTCAAAGGCATTGGCATAGTCAATAAAGCAGAAAGAGATGTTTTTCTGTAACTCTCTTGCTTTTTCCATGATCCAGCGGATGTTGGCAATTTGATCTCTGGTTCCTCTGCCTTTTCTAAAACCAGCTTGAACATCTGGAAGTTCACGGTTCGTGTATTGCTGAAGCCTGGCTTGGTGACTAATGAGCATTACTTTACTAGCATGTGAGATGACTGCAATTGTGCAGTCGTTTGAGCATCCTTTGGCATTGCCTTTCTTTGGGATTGGAATGAAACTGACCTTTTCAAGTCCTGTTGCCACTTCTGAGTTTTCCAAATTTGCTGGCATATTAAGTGCAGCATTTTCACAGCGTCATCTTTCAGGATTTGAAATAGCTCAATTCCTCCCAAATAAAGCTCATAATGCCATTAGGTTTTGTTTTCAAAACTGACAAACAAATTCTAAAATCTATGTAGGCGCTCATGAAGACTTAGGAGCACCAAATGAAGTTTGAATAATATTCAAATGGATGACTTAAATGGTTTTACTTTTAGATTTCTATTTTCCATCAAAACAGTATGAAAATGGTATAAAAATGGACATGTAGGTAAATATAATAGTATTTTGTTCTCTGAATTCATGTGGAGCTAACTCTCTTCTGTCTCCTAATTTTCTTTACAATTATTGTTATGAATTTTCCTTCAATCATTAAATATCTTAATAACAATAAAATATCTCTGTAAAGACAGAGACAAGAGAAACACAAGTCATCTTATGATAATCCTCCTCAAAAAGTTCAGTTTTTCTCCAAGAAACAGAATCAAAAATATCATTAAAACAGAGGAAAAGAAGGAAGGACGGAAGGAAAAAAGAAAGGGAAATATCAATAGATAGAAGATAAACACGTAAGTAAATAGGAGATAAGCCTATTGAGCATTTCAGTGATTTGGAGCTTCTGTTGTCAACATTTTAGCTAAAAACACACATTATTTTACAAAAGTTCAAATATCTATTTCAGAACAAATCATTAAAAAAATTAGGAAACACTGTTTTAAAATCTCATTAAACTAGTTTCACCAGAGATTTCACTGCTGGTTTTATAGTCACTACTTTAAAAATATAGCTCTTTTACAATATGTGATATTCCTTCTGTTATAGGTTATCATGTATACTTTGGCAAAATTTTATTACAAATGCTGATGTAATATGTTACTTTAAATTTCTCAAATGTCCAAGACTAAAGAGCAGGAAGAATATAAGGTAAAGAAACAGAATGAAGAGCACATAGAGAGGGTGATGTAGGAGGTTTAAAGTTACATGATTAATATCTCAGCATAAATAAAATATTCTGTAGCCTTATTTTCATAATGTAGCATTTCTGATGTAAATAGTTTGCCATAATAAATGTCAGATAACATCGGGTCTGTGTGGGATGGAGTTACACTTGGGTCTAAAATGAGATTTGTCTCTTATAATGAGGGACAGTGAGAAATACCGTATGTTTGTTGCCTTCAAATTAGTAGTTCCATCTGTTGAACTAGTCAGTTTCATCTGAAGAATGTGATATGTATGGTGATCTGCAAGGATTCTGGAATGTGATAAATACCTTCTTTTTCATATGTGATAACTTCCAGGCCACTGAATCCAGAAAGGAGTTAATGCAAACTGAAGCTAAGGACACAAGTAGAATATACCATAAATCATAACATTTGAATACAAATTCTGACATACTAAATCATACATCAATAGTTATGCCAAACATTATAGTCACAACTGTTTCAGTTGTGCTGCCTATTGCAAAATGAAAATAGTTGGCTCTGTATTCATTCTTATTAATAATTTTAAGGCAGTGACACCAGAATGTCTAATCAAGACTGGGGCACTTTTACACATAGGGTCTTGTGTGACTACGTGTGCTTTGTGTCCAGGAAACCATCCCTAATAGTCCTGCATTTCAAATATGCTATTAAATGTAAGCTTTGACATCAAAACCAAGATGTGACATCAGAAGTAAACAACATTTCAGAGGTTAGTAAAAAGAAATAATAGCTATCGCTGATCCTGTTAGTGACACCAATTGTCTCGGTGTATTGCACTGTCTGTACTGTTCACTGAACCCATGATAGGCAAGGTGCCAGCTAAGAGGCTGGAAGAAAATGTGAGGAGGCTTAGGAACTGCAAACATATGCATTCTCTCCTGGTGGCACAGCAGCTGTAGCAGCAGGCATAACATAACACAACATAACCACACACAACCCTTCAGGGCTTTTCCAGGTGGAGCTCCTACAGGCATACCTCACAAAGTAGCCCTTGACCAAGCCAGTACCTCGTGACGCACATGCACAGTGCTGTAAGTGAGCTCAGCTGTTACATAATCATTATTTACAAAACATGGGGCAACAGCTACAGGCCATGGAGTGGGAGAGCCTGACCATGCCATCTTAGCTAATTTTCTCTTTACCTACAATATCCCATAGTGGTTTTGATTTGCATTTCTCTGATAATGAGTGATGTTGAGCATCTTTTCATGTGTTTGTTAGCCATCTGTATGTCTTCTTTGGAGAAATGTCTATTTAGTTCTTTGGCCCATTTATTGATTGGGCCATTTTTTTTCTGGAGTTGAGCTGTAGGAGTTGCTTGTATGAAACGAGTTGCCAGTCCAGGTTCGATGCACGATACTGGATGCTTGGAGCTAGTGCACTGGGACGACCCAGAGGGATGGTATGGGGAGGGAGGAGGGAGGAGGGTTCAGGATGGGGAACACATGTTTACCTGTGGCAGATTCATTTTGCTATTTGGCAAAACTAATACAATTTTGTAAAGTTTAAAAATAAAATAAAATTTAAAATACCTACAATATCCCTCAGTATTCAATATAAAATTTAAATAAAAGAACAAGAATTATACAAATATTAAAAGGAGAATTGTACAAAATGCCTCAAATTTAATTGAATGTGAAATTTAACATAGTTTCTGAAATTTACACATTAAACCTATCTACATAAAGTAGTAAGTTCTCCTCTTCCCTCTTTTTGCTTCCATCTACTTACATTTTTTGCTTTGTAAACTGGATCGAGGTCACATGTATGTTTGCAGAATTGTATCCCTTTATAAACTATTAAGTGGTAAAGAGCTTATTGATGGGACATTTCAAAATCTCATAGGAATATCTGCTAAGTTCCCTCAGGACTTTATTTGCCTTTAGAACATAAAAGGCCAATGCTCTGACCTTCTATTAATTGTTACACTTAATGTATTCTAGAGTTACATAAAGTGTATTAGTCGCTCAGTTGTGTTCAACTCTCTGCGACCCCGTGAAGGAGCCAGCCAGGATCCTCTGTCCATGGAATTTCCCTGGCAAGAATATTGGAGTGGGTTGCCGTTTCCTTCTCCAGGGGATCTTCCTGACTTAGGGATAAGACTTGGGTTTCCTGCATTGCAGGTGAATTTTTTACTGTCTGAGCCACAAGTAAAAGGAAAGAGTTAGATTGTTTGGATTTCAATCCTAACACAGTCAACATCTGTATCTTTGGACAAGCTACTTGTTACTATTACCATTATCATTTTAGTTGTAAACAATATAGTAAACAATACACTACTACTGGTAAGTGCAAATAACAGGGTACTTTTATGCTTACTTCATAGACTTCTGAAAATTAACCAAATTTGTCTTTGTGAATCTATTTAATATCTGTTGAGTGAAGGTAGCTATTATTGTGAGATATAGTATTTTGTGTTATTTGTGTGATACCCATAGACCACAAGGACTCACTCCCTTCCACTGTAAATAAAGGGAATAATTACAAAAGTCAATGGCAGTAGACATATGGATGGCAATGGGAAGGAGACAAATCATTGGTAATATTTTTTTTCAAGAAATAGTGCAAGTTTGGGAAATTCTCACAGAGTAAATAAAGGTGCCATCTATCTTGAAGGATGTTTAAATATAGCTTACTGGGTACCTGAGAATGTTCTCTGGCTAAAATATGCTTAGAAAAACTAAGATTTAGACTCTATTGTAACTTTTCTGCAAGAGCAAAATTTAATGAGTTGTAAAATATACAGGTAGGCCTTAGGAGTTGCAAGAGCAAATTGTATGTAATGTCAAATCTTTTTTGTCAGAGCGGGCTACTCTCCCATCTGCAATACAGCACCACTGCTCCTAACCAACCACCCTTTTCTGAGGGTAAAAATATTTGCAGGACTTCCCTGATAGCTCAGTTTGTAAAGAATTTGCTTGCAATGCAGGAGACCCTGGTTCGATTCTTGAGTTGAGAAGATCTGCTGGAGAAGGGATAGGCTACCCATTCCAGTATTCTTGGGCTTCCTTGGTGGCCCAGCTGGTAAAGAACCCACCTGCAATGCGGGAGACCTGGTTTGATCCCAGGTTGGGAAGATACCCTGGAGAAGGGAAAGGCTACCCACTCCAGTAATCTGGCCTGGAGAATTCCATGGACTGTATAGTCCATGGGATCACGAAGAGTTGGACACCACTGGGCAATTTTCACTTTCAAGAATATTTGCACTGTTCTGTGGCCCAACATTTTTTCCTTTTATTTCTACCAAGCTACATCTAGAAATAACAGACAATATGCTTAAAAAAAAAAAAAAAAAAGACTGCCTTTTTTGGGGAATGACGTTAGGAAAATTCATTAGTCTTGTTGGCCGATCCCTGTAATTTCCATTGCTAGTCCTTTTTAAGTTTTACATACTCCTCATTTCCACATTTGATTAATCTATGCCTTAAGTTGTTCTCAACTAAAAGGATGTCTTCTCTTACCATTAACACTATTTTTAACTGTTGTCATCCTGTCCTGTGTTATGCCTGACATAATTTTCCACTTTTCAATGGATTTTCCCTTCTCCCCTCAGGGTAAGAATGTCTATGTGTTAGGGGGCAGATCCTATGGGTCGTGTACTATGCAAATACAAACACATGGGCTTTATTTTCTTGGGCTCCAAAATCACTGCAGATGGTGACTTCAGCCATGAAATTTAAAAATGCTTGCTCCTTGGAAGAAAAGCTATGACCAACCTAGAGAGAATGTTAAAAAGCAGAGACATTAATTTGCCAACAAAGATCCATCTAGACAAAGCTAAGTTTTCCCAGCAGTAACGTAGGGATGTGAGAGTTGGATCATAAAGCTGAGCACTGAAGAATTAGTGTCGGAGAAGACTCTTGAGTGTCCTTTGGACTGTAAGGAGATCAAACCAGTCCATCCTAGAGGAAATCAGTCCTGAATATTCATTGGAAGGACTGATGCTGAAGCTGGAGCTCCAATACTTTGGCCACCTGATGTGAAGAACTGACTCTTTAGAAAAGACCCTGATGCTGGGAAAGATTGGAGGAAGGAGGAGAAGGGGATGGCAGAGGATGAAATGGTTGGATGGCATCACCAACTCGATGAACATGAATTTTAGCAAGCTCCTGGACCTAGTGATAGACAGGGAAGCCTGGCGTGCTGTGGTCCATGAGGTTGCAAAGAGTTGGACATAACTGAGAGACTGTACTAAACTGGGTTAGTCTGAATAGTTTATCAAAGTTTCAGGTTACTTTTTAACAGGAACGGGCCTCTGTTTTAGTTATCTGTTTCTTAGTAACAAACCTCATGAAAACTTACTGGCTTAAAATAACAATAATTAATATTTCTCTTTGACCTTTAGATTGAATGAATTTAGGAATAGGTCTAGCTAATATCTCACAAGCAATTGAAGTCAGACAATGCCCAAAATTGCAGACATTGGAATCAGCCTCTAGGGTGGAATATACAATATAGTTTTTCATTCATGTGACTGGTACTTCGATACTTCTCCACCTCTCAACACATAGTGTTATAATCTCCAGTTGTGCTGCTAAGAGCTTGATGATATCAATATAGTCTCATTTTTTACATGGCTGCTGAGTTCTAAAGAAAAGAATTACAAAACAGCTAGGAGGATCATCTGCAGCTAAGAAAGGAGGCAATCAATTTTGCTCAGGATGTAGAGGGATAAGAGAGAGCAATGGATATTTGCTTTTGAAAGTCATATAACGCGTATGCCTACATCACAGTTATTTTAAGGCTCAAGTGATTTTTGTACAATAAAGTACTTTGTAAATTGTCACAAATGCTATACAACTTTCTGAATTTATATTCAGAATAGTCTTCATTAATCAAAATAAAATTTCATCAATGTCATCCTAAAAAATTTTCAAGCCGAATATAAGGTAAATATGTTCTGGGGATGTGATGAACAACATGGTAAATATAGTTAACACTGCTGTATTTTAATACAAAAGTTATTAAGAGAGTAAACTTTAAGAGTTCTCATCACAAGGAATTTTTTTTTCTATTTCTTTGATTATGTATCTATACAATATGATGAATATTCACTAAACTTAACTTGTGGTAACCATTTCATGATATACAGAAGCCAAATCATTATGCTGTATACCTTAAACTTATACATTTCTGAATGCCAATTCTGTATCTCAATAAAGGTAGAAGAAAAAATAAAAAAAAAGCAAAGAAAAGAAGAGAAAAGACAGCTTGGAGGAAAATACCAGTACTCACATTGGTGAATCCTGGAGATGATTAGAGTCATTTCCACCATATATGATTTTTCAGAGCAAGCAATCACATACCAGGCCAGATCAAAAGGGTGGAGAAATAGATGTCATCATTTGATGGCATGTGTATACTGAAGGAGTAAAAATAAATGGTAGCATGTTGGACACAGGGCTTCCTTCATGGATCAACTGGTAAAAAATCCACCTGCAATGTGGGAGACCTGGGTTCAATCCCTGAATTGAGACAATCCTCTGGGGAAGGTAAAGCTAACTAGTCCAGTATTTTGGCTTGGAGAATTCCATGGACTTATAGTCCCTGGGATTGCAAAGAGTCAGACACTTTCACTTCAACTTCATCATATTGGACACAAGCTACCACAACTTTCATATGTAGTGACTGTAACTTTTTGCTCTCCCATCCATGCTTTTCTTTGTTCCATAAACATACATGGGAATCCACTCTGTGCCCTCAAATGCATTTGGTATTTAACTCATTTCTTTCCATTTATTTATAACTAAAATTGAGCTACAATATAAACTAATTTTTTTTGTTTTTTTCCATATCATCAGCTATTTCCAATTTCCATTAAAATTGTTACAGAAAATAGCAATTGATGATGGTTCAACTCATATTTTTTTTCAATTTTATGATGGTGCAAAAGCAATACACATTCAGAAGAAATTTTAATTTGAATTTTTGTCTTTTCCTAGACTAGTGGTAAATGCGGCATGATGATATCTCATGATCCTGGATGGAATCAGGGAGCTGCATCTCCCAGCCAGCCATGTAACCATGAGGGTAAACAACCATTCTGTTTCTCACTTTCAGTGCAATATTCAATAAAGTATGCAAGATATTCAGCACTTTGGTATAAAATAGGCTTTGTGTGAGATAATTTTGAACAACTGTAGGCTAATGTAAGTGTTCTTAGAACCTCTAAAGTAGTCTAGGCTAAGATATGATGTTCAGTGTGTTAGCTGTATTAAATATATTTTCAACTTACGACATTTTCAACTTACATTTGGTTTTTGGGGAGATAATCCACCTCATGGTAAATCAAAAAAAGTATATATTTTTCTGTGTATACTTTAATACCAAAAAAAAAAAAAAAAAGCACAAATTACCTTTACCAATAAGTAATACATTGAACAAAAAATAATTTGTTTTACTACATATGCATGTAATGTTATTTTTCACTCCTTATAATTCTTCTGTTTTTCTGTTGCTGTTGTTCAGTCGCTAATTCCTGTCTGCCTCTTTGTGACCCCATGGATTGTAACATACCAGGAAACCTTCTTCTTCACCATCTCCTGGAGCTTGGTCAAACTCCAATCCATTGATTCAGTGATTCCATCCAACCATCTAAACCTCTAATGCCCCCTTCTCCTTTTGCCTTCAATATTCCCCAGCATCAGGGTCTTTTCCAATGAGTCAGCTGTTTACATCAGATGACCAAAGAATTGGAGCTTCAGCCTTAGCATCAGTTCTTCAATCTTAGCATCATGATCTCCTTGCAGTCCAAGGGACTCTCAAGAGTCTTAAACAGAACCACAATATGAAAACATCAGTTCTTTGTTGCTCAGTCTTCTTTATGGTCCAGCTCTCATATCCATATATGACTACTGGACAAACCATAGTTTTGACTAGATGGACCTTTGTTGGCAAAGTAACGTCTCTTCTTTTTAGTATGCTGTCTAGGTTGGTTGGAGGATCCTGGTAGGCTGCAGTCCATGGGGTCACACAGAGTTGGACACGACTGAAGTGACTTAGCAGCAGCAGCAGCAGCAGCTAGGTTGGTCATAGCTTTTCTTCCAAGAAGCAAATGTCTTTTCATTTCATGGTTGCAGTCACCATCCACAGTGATTTTGGGGCCCAAGAAAATAAAATCTGTCACTATTTCCATTGCTTCCCCATCAATTTGCCATGAAGTGATGGCACAAGATGCCATGATCTTAGTCTTTTGAAAGTTGAATTTTAAACCAGATCTTTCATTCTCTTCTTTCCTTCTCCTCAAGAGGCTCTTTGGTTTCTCTTCACCTTCTGTCATTAGAAGAGTATCATCTGCATATCTGAAGCTGATACTTCTCTCAGCCTTCTTGATTACAGCTTGTGATTCCTTCACCCCAGAATTTCACATGATGTACTCTGCATATAAGTTAAATAAGCATGGTGACAATATACAACCTTGTCATACTCCTTTCTCAATTTTGTACCAGTCTGTTGTTCCATGTCCGGTTCTAACTGTTGCTTCTTGATTCTATATAGGTTTATCAGGAAACAGATAAGATGTTCTGGTACTCCCATCTCTTTAAGAATTTTTGACAGTTTCTTGTTTTTCTGAATTTTATGTAAAATTATTAGCAAAAGATTTCAATAATCTATTTAGTGTTTTGTTTCCTAGCACAATGTTCAATACATTTCTACCAAATTAGTAATTCTAAAAAAGAATGTGTGCTGAAAACTTAAACATAATTTTCTTGGTATGTTTTTTACTTTCCTATAAGCACTTATGATTAGTGTTTGAGCAAATATACCTTTGAATTTGCAAATACAAAAATTTCTACTTTAGAAGTAAGATATTCAAGGACAAGTTCTATCAGCATATCATTGCTAACAAATAACATTTACATATTTGGAATTTTGAGACTTTTTTTTTTTAATTTTATTTTATTTTTAAACCTCAAACACTGTATTAGTTTTGCCAAACATCAAAACGAATCCGCCACTGGTATACATTTTTTAGAATTAATCACATCATGATTCTAAATCACCTTGAAAACAGATAGAGCTACGTTAAAATTAAAATAAGGCTAATAATTTATTATGTCTCTACTAAAATGTTTGCTCCTATGATAATGGGTACCAGTATTTTCTGACAGCTCTTCCAGAAATTATTGTTTTTTCTCCATCATTTTTGTTCCTTTAGTATCCTGCTATATATACCTCAAATTATTTTCTCACTCATCAGCAAAAATATTTAAATACAAACAGTAGAAATGCTAATGTAAGCAGTGGAAAAATTTGGCTGTTTTCTTCTCAAATCTCTACGATTTATATGAAGTTTACAGTATGTGGTTATAATTCTTCCTCTAATACAGGCTTTCATAAATAAAAAAAGGTATATTTTCCTTTGATCCGAAAAAGGAAAAATAGGAAATGGTTTATCTTCTTCAACAGACTTTTTTTCCTCCAAGAAATTAGCATAGCTGTGGATTTGCTTCAGTTGAATAACCTGCTTTTAATGCACAAAATCAGACATGGAAGGTATTAGGCACTTACATTTAGTGAGGAGAAAAGTTTTGAGATGTCTTAGATTTTTCTGAAGGGAAATAATGAGGTATATATATATATATATATATATATATATATAATTGCTGTAGAAAGATGCACAAACTAAGTTTTCAGCTATTCTCCTACAACTTAACATCATATATTTGCAATATTTATTTATAGGTTCAAAAGTAAAATATTAAAAAATATATATATAAAATTTATTGGAAACCTGATTTAAAGAAGTGAAACATTGATTGAGAAAAATTTTATTAAAATTACTTCTCTACTGCTGCTAAGTTGCTTCAGTCGTGTCCGACTCTGTGCAACCCCAGAGACGACAGCCCACCAGGCTCTCCCATCCCTGGGATTCTCCAGGCAAGAACACTGGAGTGGGTTGCCATTTCTTTCTCCAATGATATATGTATTATGTATTATATACATATATGTATATAATATCAGATCAGATCAGATCAGTCGCTCAGTCGTGTCCGACTACTTGTGACCCCAAGAATCGCAGCACGCCAGGCCTGCCTGTCCATCACCAACTCCCGGAGTTCACTTAGACCCATGTCCATCGAGTCAGTGATGACATCCAGCCATCTCATCCTCTGTTGTCCCCTTCTCCTCTTGCCCCCAACCCCTCCCAGCATCAGAGTCTTTTCCAATGAGTCAACTCTTCCCATGAGGTGGCCAAAGTACTGGAGTTTCAGCTTTAGCATCATTCCTTCCAAAGAACTCCCAGGGCTGATCTCCTTCAGAATGGACTGTTTGGATCTCCTTGCAGTTCAAGGGACTCTCAAGAGTCTTCTCCAACACCACAGTACAAAAGCATCAGTTCTTTGGCGCTCAGCCTTCTTCACAGTCCAACTCTCACATCCATACATGACCACAGGAAAAGCCATAGCCTTGACCAGATGAAACTTTGTTGGCAAAGTAATGTCTCTGCTTTTGAATATGCTATCTAGGTTGGTCATAACTTTCCTTCCAAGGAGTAAGTGTCTTTTAATTTCATGGCTGCAGTCACCTATGATATATGTATTATATACATGTATAATGATATATATATATATTTTTTATATATACATGTATTAATGATATATATATTCAGTTCAGTTCAGTTCAGTCACTAAGTCGTGTTCGACTCTTTGCGACCCCATGAATCGCAGCACGCCAGGCCTGCCTGTCCATCACCAACTCCTGGAGTTCACTCAGACTCACGTCCATCGAGTCAGTGATGCCATCCAGCCATCTCATCCTCTGTCGTCCCCTTCTCCTCCTGCCCTCAATCCCTCCCAGCATCAGTCTTTTCCAAAGAGTCAACACTTCCCATGAGGTGGCCAAAGTACTGGAGTTTCAGCTTTAGCATCATACCTTCCAAAGAAATCCCAGGGCTGATCTCCTTCAGAATGGACTGGTTGGATCTCCTTGCAGTCCAGGGGACTCTCAAGAGTCTTCTCCAATACCACAGTTCAAAAGCATCAATTCTTTGGTGCTCAGCCTTCTTCACAGTCCAACTCTCACATCCATACATGACCACAGGAAAAACCATAGCCTTGACTAGACAGACCTTTGTTGGCAAAGTAATGTCTCTGCTTTTGAATATGCTCTCTAGGTTGGTCATAACTTTCCTTCCAAGGAGTAAGCATCTTTTAATTTCATGGCTGCAGTAACCATCTGCAGTGATTTTGGAGCTCAAAAAAATAAAGTCTGACACTGTTTCCACTGTTTCCCCATCTATTTCCCATGAAGTGATGGGACCGGATGCCATGATCTTCGTTTTCTGAATGTTGAGCTTTAAGCCAACTTTTTCACTCTCCACTTTCACTTTCATCAAGAAGCTTTTTTAGTTCCTCTTCACTTTCTGCCATAAGGGTGGTGTCATCTGCATATCTGAGGTTATTGATATTTCTCCCAGCAATCTTGATTCCAGCTCGTGTTTCTTCCAGTCCAGCGTTTCTCATGATGTACTCTGCATATAAGTTAAATAAGCAGGATGACAATATACAGCCTGGACGTACCCCTTTTCCTATTTGGAACCAGTCTGTTATTCCATGTCCAGTTCTAACTGTTGCTTCCTCACCTGCATATAGATTTCTCAAAAGGCAGGTCAGGTGGTCTGGTATTCCCATCTCTTTCAGAATTTCCCACAGTTTATGTACATTTATAATAGCCTTCCTAAAATGTATGAAGAGATATCTCATTACAGTTTTTACTTATTTTTCCTGATGATTAATAATGTTGAACATCTTTTATGTTTTCACCTCCCTGTTGGCCATTTGGTCTTCTTTCAATAAATATATATGCAAGTGTGCAGTCTATTTGTTGACTGGGTCATTTTCTTTAATTTTTTTATTTTAGATTGGAGTATGTGTGTGCTTAGTCACTTAGTCATGTTCTACTCTTTGTGACCCCATAGACTGTATGCCACTAGGCTCCTCTGTCCATGGGGATTCTCTAGGCAAGAATATTTGAGTGGGTTACCATGCCCTCTTCCAGGGGATCTTCCCAATCCAGGGATCAAACTCAGGACACCTACATTGCAGACAGATACTTTACCACCTGAGCCATCAGAGATTGGAGTACAGCAGATTAGCAATGTTATGATAGTTTCAGGTGTACAGCAAAGCAACTCAGCCATATATATGCATATATCCATTTTCCCCCATTCTATCTCCTCTCATCCAGGCTACCATACAACATTGAAATTTCCTGTGCTACACAGTAGGCCCTTGTTGATTATCCATTTTAAATATAGCAGTGTGTATATGTCAATCCCAAACTCCCTAATTCTCCCTTCCCCACACCCTTATGCCCTGGTAACCATAAATTTGTTCTCTAAGTCTGTGAGTCTGTTTCTGTTTTATAAATAAGTTAATTTGTATGATTTCTTTTTAGATTTGGCTTATAAGTGATATAATATGATATATCTCTTTGACTCACCTCACTTAGTATGACAATCTCTAGATCCATCCAAGTTGGTGCAAATGGCATTGTTTTATTTTCTAATGGTTGACAAATATTCCATTATATATATGTACCGCATCTTGTTATCTATTCCTCTCTTGATGGACATTTAGGTTGTTATCATGTCATGGCTATTTGTAAACAATACTGTAGTGAACAGTGGGGTTCATTTATCCTTTTGGAGCATGTTTTTCTCTGGGTATATGCCCAGAAGTGGGATTACAGGATCATATGACAGCCACTGTGGAGAACAGTTTGGAAGTTTTTAACTGGATTATTATTATTTTGTATTGAATTGCATGTGCTTTTTAAAAATATATATTTTGGATAATAACTTTTTTAAAATATATGTCTAGCAAATAATTTCTTCCTTTACTTAGATTGCATTTTCACTCCATTGATTCCCTTTGCTGTGCAGAGCTTTTTAATTTGATACAATCTCGTTTTGCTTTTGTTGCTTATGCTTTTGTATCATATTCAAAGGATTATTGCTAAGCCTGATGTCATGAAGCTTTCCCTCTGAGTTGTCTTCTAGGAGTTTTATAGTTTCAGATAGTTACATTTTATAGTTACATTTAAATATTTAATACATTTAAAGTTTATTTTTGGGTATGGTGTAAAATAGGAATTCAGTTTTGTTCTTTGCCATGTCGCTATTCAGTTTTCCCAATACTATTTATTGAAGAGATCATTTTTCCCTCATTATATATTCTTGACTCACTTATTGATGAGCCACTAGTCATATATTCGTGAGTATTTCTAGGCTATATTCTGTCCTATTGGTCTATATGTCTGTTTTTAATGCAATGCCATATACTGTTTTAATTACTACACCTTTATAGTATGATATGAAATCAGAAAGCTTGATATTTCCAGCTTTGTTCTTCTTTCTCAAGATTATTTTACTGTAGCAAGCCCTCCTATTCCCTTTTCTTTGTTCCTAGACATCCAAGGAATTCATATCAAACTTTTTTTTTTTTTTTTTTTGAGAAGGAAATGGCAACCCACTCCAGTGTTCTTGCCTGGAGAATCCCAGGGACGGGGGAGCCTGGTGGGCTGCAGTCTATGGGGTCGCACAGAGTTGGACATGACTGAAGTGACTTAGCATAGCATAGCATAGCATAGATAGAGGCCAACCCATTAGGGAGCTCACTGAAAGACAGGGGACTTTAGTTCTTCATGCCATTGGCATTAATATAGTTCATTAACTGAATTCTGGAACTTTCATAAAGTATTTTAGCCCCTTTACTTGTACTTTTGTTTGGAAATAAGATCTGAAACTTCCTATTCTGTCATTTTGCTGATGACAATTTCCCCAAAATTTTAGCCATCATCTACTCATTATTCTGAGGACTCAGTTTGATGGAAGTTTTGCAAAGGTTTTTTGTAAATGCAAAGAACTTTGTGTGCAGAGTTAAAAATGTGGCTGCTAATTCCTTGACACCTCTCTATGAAAATATAGGATCCATACTTTCCTTGAAACTGGACACATCTGGCAGTGTTTTGAGTAGTCAAATACACTGAGAATGAAGGTAATGTTTCTGTCTTAGATTCAAAACAACATTTTCTCTTGAACTCCTAAGATGTCACGTCAGAAGTGTTACCATCCTAAGGTCTAAATACTCTGAGAAGCTCAAGTTTCTTGGTAGACTTCATGTAGGTATTCTAATCTACAGTTTTTATATGCCTAACCTTCTAGACATCCCAGTTCAGGTGCTAGTTTTGTGCGTGAAAAACCCTATAAATAATTTCATTTCCTTGCTATTTAGGCAACCCCAAGCAGTTTAAGTCTTTTGAGCAAAGTCCCCAGACATTGTAGAGTAGATACAAGGCATCCCTGCTGTGTCCTATCTGAATTTCTTACTAGTCGTTTTCATTCCACCAAGCTTTGTAGCAGTTTGTAACGTAGTAACTGATAATTGAGATGGTATAAAAATAAAAAGTTTAAAGTGTTAACTCTTCCTAATACAATAATAGGGATTTTTTAAAACTATTCTTATTTTTTTTTAATATTTTCAGAATTGAAAGCAGAAAGACATCTTAGAGTAATTTAGTTTGAGTTGCTTAAAATTTAATATTCCTATGAATAATCTGAAGATCTTATAAAATGCTACCTTTGATTCAGTAGTTCAAATGCGGTGATAAAATGGGACATAAAATAAATGTCCATATAATGCCAAGGCTGTTGGCCCCTGGGCCATCCTTTGAATTGTGTACCTCTACTTCACTTCCCTCATTTTGAATTTGACAAAATTTAGATCTAGCGTGATTAAATAGTTGTCTCAAATTGACAGATATATGATAACAAGCCATGTTGTATTCCTCAGGAGAATCCATGGCCCTGAGTTGTGGGTCATCAAGAGGGAATTATAAATAATAGAGAAGAACTTTATTATTTGGTGATATCACATATTCTAGTCACTATGTTTTATATATAGATAGAGTGATAGAGAGATATAGGTGATATAGATATAAATACAATCTTACTTTTTCTTCACTATAATACTTCAAGGCAGATAATTTTATACTCAAACTGGAGAAGATAGATTTAATGTCTAGAGAGATCAGTGACCTTTTAGAAAAGTTAGATGAAACAGGGTTTGAATCCAAGGATTTCGTGTCTTGAAATTTGCATTCTGCTTATGGGCACTGAGGGATGAATTTCTCATTGTGGCCATGTTTTAGAAAAAGGAAGTGTCATAGAAAACAAAGGGATAAAGAAACATATAATTTCATGTTTTATAGTTCTATCAGAAACCATCTATACTATAATAACATTATTTAAGAACACTCTTAAGCTTGAATACAATATGCATTTGTAGCTTTAATATAGTTACAAATATTAATATTTATCTCTGCATTTATACATTCAATTAATATTTATTGAATAAAGATAAATTTTCACACTCAGTTCTATTATATATATATATATATATATATATATATATATGAAATATAAAGTTTCTCTACGGGAAAATAGTCATGTGCTTTCATTTTTTTTAAAGGATAATTTTCAAAGTTGAAAAACATGTTCACATAAACATACAATGAATGTGTGTCAAAAAGTTTATTCAACTAATTACTGAGGAAACCAGTCAAATATTAAAGTTGGTTCAGAGAACATATGAAGTGCTAAGAATGCATTGGTAACTAATAAAAAGTGGTAGAGTAAGGCAGCTAGGTTAAATACAAAACTGGTTATTATTCTACAAGGTAGTAAGACCAATTCTTATGGTTATATATATATTTTTTTTTCCCACTGAATGACTATAGACATATAAATCCAACAAAAGTCTGAAAGTAATAAGGAACTTTACCAAATCTGGGCACTTAAATAAGCAACAGTCAGAACTGGACATGGAACAACAGACTGGTTTCAAATAGGAAAAGGAGTACGTCAAGGCTGTATATTGTCACCCTGTTTATTTAACTTATATGCAGAGTACATCATGAGAAACGCTGGACTGGAAGAAACACAAACTGGAATCAAGATTGCCGGGAGAAATATCAGTAACCTCAGATATGCAGATGACACCACCCTTATGGCAGAAAGTGAAGAGGAACTCAAAAGCCTCTTGATGAAAGAGAAAGTGGAGAGTGAAAAAGTTGGCTTAAAGCTCAACATTCAGAAAACAAATATCATGGCATCAGGTCCCATCACTTCATGGGAAATAGATGGGGAAACAGTGAAAACAGTGTCAGACTTTATTTTTCTGGGCTCCAAAATCACTGCAGATGGTGACTGAAGCCATGAAATTAAAAGACGCTTACTCCTTGGAAGGAAAGTTATGACCAACCTAGAGAGCATATTCAAAAGCAGAGACATTACTTTGCCAACAAAGGTTCATCTAGTCAAGGCTATGGTTTTTCCTGTGGTCATGTATGGATGTGAGAGTTGGACTGTGAAGAAGGCTGAGTGCCGAAGAATTGATGCTTTTGAACTGTGGTGTTGGAGAAGATTCTTGAGAGTCTCTTGGACTGCAAGGAGATCCAACCAGTCCATTCTGAAGGAAATCAGCCCTGGGATTTCTTTGGAAGGAATGATGCTAAAGCTGAACCTCCAGTACTTTGGCCACCTCATGGGAAGAGTTGACTCATTGGAAAAGACTCTGATGCTGGGAGGGATTGGGGGCATGAGGAGAAGGGGACGACAGAGGATGAGATGGCTGGATGGCATCACTGACTCGATGGACCTGAGTCTGAGTGAACTCTGGGAGTTGGTGATGGGCAGGGAGGCCTGGGGTGCTGTGATTCATGGGCTCACAAAGAGTCGGACACGACTGAGAGACTGATCTGATCTGATCTGATCTGAAATAAATTACCTTAATTTTCCTTTCCATGGTGACTATAAAAAGTCTCCAAAAGTCATTTTTAATTGCAAAAAGGATTAGTATTTTTATGTTTAGTCTGTTATTTACATAGATGCAGCATGGTAAAGATATCCTTGAATCTGCACTACAAATTTAGAGCCATATAAATCTGAAAGATGAGGGAAGGGGGCAAGGCACAATGATTTAAAGAATAACTTTATAGGACATGACAAAAGCTGGTTAAATACAACTAGGCAGAAGATTTGATCCAGTAGACCTTGAACCTTGTAATATACTCATTGTAATATATTTGGAGGCTAAATGACACACCCACCAATGCCTTGACAGTTCTGAGGGCAAACTTCAAAGGTAAAAAAGTGGATAGTGGTCGAATTCTCCAAATTAATTTAAATAATCCTCCCACTGATTAACCTATGAAATTATTCAGCCCATGAAAAATAATCAGGTTCTCTCTCATCTTCTGAGATGGCCCAAACTGTCTGCAGAGTGTATTTTTTTCTAAATAAATCTATTTCTTATCTATGACTTTGTCTCACTGAATTCTTTCTGTGATGAGACATCAAGAACCTCCAATCCACCAGAAACACAGCTGTCCCAGCCTTCACCAACCATGGCCCTGATTGGTCAGTCATCAACATGAAGGCAAGACCAGAAAAAGGATTTTGACTCACTGAAGCTTTAGATTATGTTGTCAGGGAGGAACAGATTTCCTCTACAATTCTAGGTTTTCATGGCTGTTAATTAAGTTAATATGAGACAGAGTAAAAAGAGAAAATCAAACAAAATTGCAATAATAGGTATACATGGGACAGACCTAGGAAAACTAAATGACTTGTCAAAATGGTCAAAGCCCTCAGTTTAAATATCATCATCAGTTAAAGATAAAGGAAGATGTTGAGGGTAGTGGTTTCAGACTTCAAAAGGCAGGAAGACAATTCACACTGGAGAAGGAAAAGCAAGTGTTTTATACACAAATATTTGTTGGGCATGCAGAGACACATGCAGACACAGAGTGGACTCTGATCTCTAAGGCTCAATGAGTTTTCTTCCACCACAGCTTGCATGTATTTTTTTTGTAGATATCTCTGGCTATAGCACTATTTAGGGAAAAGATCCTTTGTCTAAATTATTTAGGCTGCCAATATGCTGAATGTATTCAAAGGCTCAGTTGTGTCTGACTCTTTATGACTCCATGGACTGTAGTCCATCAGGCTCTTCTGTCCATGGAAATCTCCTAGCAAGGATTCTGGACTGGGTTGCTATTTCCTCCTCCAGGGCATCTTTCCAACCTGGAGATTGAACTCGCATCTCTTGGGAATTAGGGTGAAGGTCTCTTTCTTCTGTAACTGTTAGGGGAAGCACATTGATTGAAACTGCCAACCCTGGCCAGGCACCATAGTAACCATTTGCATGAGTTGTTTTATGACAGGAGATCCTGATAAGGAATACGGAACTAATAAGCCACCACCAACCAGAAGAGTTCAGGAAAGGTCAAAAGGAGACACAGTGTCCATCCACTTCCCAGAATCCCTCTCACCAGCATCCATCTTGGCTGAGTGATGTGTGCACCACCAGGAAAGACCCCGAATTAGAATGATTGGCCAAAAACCACCCAGAAACTAATTCCATCACCATAAAAACTGAGACTGCGAGCCATATGGCAGAGCAGTCCTCCTGGGTTCCCTTACACCACTGCTCTCCACCCGGGTGCCTTTTCCCAATAAAATCTCTTGCTTTGTCAGCACATGTATCTCCTCGGACAATTCATTTCCGAGTGTTAGACAAGAGTCCAGTTTCGGGCCCTGGAAGGGGTCCCCTTTCTTGCAACAAATGGCAATTCTGGCGGGACTCTTCTTTGCTGAGATTGACTTCCTGACCACTCGGGGTACTCAGGGGCCAGCTTGCCTGCCAATGGACCAGACCCAGTGGCCGCAACTGGGACCCTTTTGTCCCTGGTCTCCTCCTGATGCGGACAACTGGCGAGAGTGCTCTGACCAATAAGGAACAAGAGACTTTATTGACCTCTCTCCCCTTCCCTCTCTCTTTCCTCTTCTTAACCCTTCCTATTCTTCCCCATTTTTCTAGTCCCCCAGTCCTGGACTCAGGAATCTGGTTGAAGGGCCTCAGCCTGAGCTGAGGATTGGAGACTGATCACCTCTTCTTGGCAGAGAACTCAAATTCTGGTTCTGTTCTGGTAGGGCCAAGTCCCAGTCCTCCCTTCTCTGAAGGCCTAGGGTAAGTCCCATAATGCCTGGGTATCTGCAGGTGGCAGGAGACATCTGTAAGGTCACCCCTTTCCCCCCCTTCTCTCTCCTCCTTCCCCTTTTTCTTTCAACCTGGCTTCCTTTCCTCCCTTTGAAATGTTTGATTTAAGAGAGTGTCTGATGAGGACTGCCAGGTCTATATGTGTGTTTTAACTCTTTGTTCTGTGTTGTGATTTTTGATGGCCATTTTGCTTTGTCTGGCTAACATTTGGTTTAGACCTGCTGCCATTTTGTTAGAACTTGATTTTCTTTCCCTGTGCCTTGAGACCAAGTCTCTGGCTCTGTTCTCAGGAACAATTATCTAGACCATCTCTAACCCCTGAGACTAAGGAAAAATAGGAAAAATTCTTTAAAAGTTTTATCTATCCCAACTGTTTTTTTTATAAATTAGTAAATTTTATATTATAATATCTAATTCATGACTAAACTTAGAAAATGAAGCTAAATCTTGCACTGTGTCTGTCTAAATATGTCTTGGTATGTCTTTGTCTCTGGGTAATATTTTTGAGGTTAATTTGTAAATGAGCTCTATTTATTTGTCTTAAAAAAATGGAAGCTCTTACAAATCAAATAATTCTAAATTAAACAATAAATTCCTTTCATGTGAACTGGGGCATATTGAGTACTAAATACCTGATATTAATGTTTGTTTGTTGACCTATCTAATATAGACATGTCTTAGAGTAATTAACATTAAGTAGAATATTTTCATTGTACCTAGGTTTAATATAAGTTAAATATTATATCTGTTACAAGTTTGTCAACAAGGAAATTACCTCGAGTGAAGAAACTTCTAAAACATGTAAATGAGATATGAGCTTTAATATAAACTCTATTAAGAATAATTATTCTTTAGAAATATCTGTCTAAAACAGTCTCTCCAGATTGGTGTAACTTAAATTTCTAAGGGTTGTGCCAAGTGTGCTAAGTATTAGAAATCTATTGAATAGTTTGGTCATTTCCAAATAAAATAAGGTTTTGAAACATTTACTACTAAACACTAATTTCCTTTTACAGAGAAACAAAGAGATTTGGGACTATAAGTGAATAATGTTTGGTGCCATCCTAAAATGTTCTAAGAACGCAAGGGTTTTAGAAATTATCGCTGGTATTTATGCTCACCAACTATAAAATGCTAATATAAAAGTTAGTTCTTGGTTGCTACAGGAAAACAGGAAGTGTGTTTTCAGTTAAAAAACAAAAATGTATGAAAACTACTAAAAAGAGTTATGCATGATCAGGATTTTCTAAAATTGGATTACAATTAGTTAGATAAATGGATTTTGTTAGGAATGAAACAGCCATAAGAAAACTGGTTAGAGCCACTTAGGTCCAAGATGGCGGAGCTGACTTTCACTAGACCGTGAGCATTGGTATTTATGCCCATTGTGACATATCAACAAACTAAATGATACACCCATCAACGTTGGCTATATCTGACCAAATGTTCTAAACCCTTTTAATTGATCTTTTCGATAAAACTTCCTAAATCGAATTCTTTTGAAGTTCTTTTGATCTCTAGCTAACTTTGGCTTGCTTCAGAGGGCCCCTGAAACATCCCAAAGAGAGATATTAAACTGTGTTTATTTGGTTGGTTAAATTACATGAAAATGATTATCAAATGAGTAATAAATCCGCTCATGCTATAATGTATGGTAAAATTAGTAATACAGATATCCTAGAAATAATATGGAGTTCTTAACATTCTGATATGTCCTGGTATTCTAATGGAAAACCTGAGGACTTCACAAAAGTTAACAAAAGGACTGAATGAACCAGTGAATATGCTTATAACTTTTATGGTTTCTGTCTGAAAAATTACGGGTTTGAATCTTATGTTTTCCAGAAGTAGGGAAAACCTTCCTCTCAAACTAATTATGGCAATACTTTGGTAAAATTATACATTGTAAACAAAACAATTATATTTTCTTTCTGACTCCTCCAGAAATTGGAAACTCTTAGGTTTCCAGTAAGTTTATCAAATGAATTAGGAAGGTTATCTCACTAACAGGTACAAAAATCTCAAGGAATTTTTGAGACCTTAAAAAGGAAAGAATTCACTTAGATTTGTTAGGCAAAATCTGTGATAAGCCTTTGGTGTGAGTTTCCCAGCCATGTTTTATTTTAAAAGTTCAGTCTAAGACTCTATAAATGTTTCAGCAAAAGAAAAAGTCTATGATCAATTATGGTTATATAAATCATCAGACCAAAATTAGTGAGAACAGACCTATTTTGCAAACAAACTGGCCTTAATTTGGTTATATTTGATAACAATGAGGGTAATTTTAGGGAGAAAAAGTTGTTTCAATAAATGTTAAATCCCAGTTTGTTAATGGAGGTCTGCATGTAGTAAGACTCATTTCTTGGATAGTTCTTTGCTGTTATGTGATATTAATGTAAAATTTAATTGAATTCTTAAAGAACACCCTAAGTTTGTTTCTGAAGCTTATCAGATGCCTCATGACTTGCAACCAGGACTGGAAAAAGACATAATTTAAGGGACTGTCTCCAACCTGGTTGGAAGGACTTTTTTATCAGGAGAAACTACACTACACCAGGATGAGAAGACAATGATATCAGAGGTAGATAGCTTGCCCAAGATGCTGGACCAGATTTGTATGATCATTTATAATGTTTTCTTGACTTCTTAGACCTTTGCATATAAATCAAATGCTTTTCTATCATAGGCTTGATCCTATGCTAGTTTTAGAAATCAATTCAATTGTTGGGTTTGTGGCCAATTACCTGTGTCTAGTTCTGGGTTACTTGGTAAATTTCTCTACTACAAGATTCTAACTGGTTGGTTCTGAAAAAAGTTATTAAAAAAAAATTATAGTCATATTCAGGTCACTGTGATATTACTAGATGAGATCCCCTCATCAGGCCAATTAATAATGCCTGCTCTGACTCTGGCCATAAATTTGAGCTTTTTTTATTAGAGAATGGTTGCATCCAAGCCTGACACAATTCAGAAAAATCAAGTGTTTAACAATACCAGGTCTAATTTGAAAGTACACCATAGCATCACCTAGTTATTTCCCAGGATATCTGAACCATAGCTACTCTATTTTGGCTTTTAATTGTAAACTTTTCCTTAATAGCCAAAGCAGATTTGACTATTGGCAAAAGATTCTATTACTAAAGCTCAATCAGAGCAACAAGAAAAGTTTCAGCAAAGGAGGAAAAACTCTCCTACAATTATAGGATGGATTTATATGGATAACAGCAGGCTATGGTAATTTAGGTTTAAAGTCTCCTCTGTGTTGGAAACAATTAAATCATACTAAGGATAATCAGTCTAGTAACACTAGAAAACTGGGCTATGTGCCTTATAGACAGTGGTGCCAATGTATAATTTCCCCGGAAGATAAAGATTCTACAGAGTAGACTAAATCAGATGACCTGAGATATACTGGGCTACATCTAATGGAAGCTCTTAAGTCTTACTTATGACTGTACTAATACTGCTGGCTATGTTATTTGTATTTCACCTGTTTTACAAAATTGCTGTTTCTTACACTGTCAAATGTGTGTCTGAGGCCTCTAATAGAATAATATATAGTACCATATGAGATCAATGATGGTAACAGTGTAACTCTAGATATGGGAAGAAGCAACAAGAGGGAATATTTTCCTGGGCCAAGAGGCTAGTAAGACAGGTGATCCAGAGAATTTTGGATACTGTTTTATGGCCTAGTCCAGTAACAGCACATTGAGTGGCCTGTCAACAAAATCTTTGCCAAACCTGATAATGGACATTCTCAGCACCATGGGATAAAATGGTCATGAAATGCAGCCCCCCCTCAAAATCATGGTCAAGTTTATGAGCAAAAAGGGGCTCTGCCAACTGAAGACTGACACTTGCATTCTACATCTACAAAGATTAAATCATGGCCGCTGCAACTGCTGACTTTCAATGCCCCTGAAAGGAGTTCAGGGTGAAAATCAGTAATGAGGCACTCTGTGCTCTGGGAAAAACTGTAAGAACAGACCTTCAGATAGTTAGATCTTTTCAGGAGAAGATTTTATGAGTCCCAATTCTTGCATTTTCTCATATCTAGAGAAACACTGATGTCATTAACGGTGAAATCTGCTTTGGCTATTAAGGAAAAGTTTACAATTAAAAGTCAAAATAGAGTAGCTATGGTTCAGATATCCTGGGAAATAACTAGGTGATGCTATGGTGTACTTTCAGATTAGACCTTGTATTGTCAAACACTTGATTTTTCTGAATTGTGTCAGGCTTGGATGCAACCATTCTCTCAACTATGTCTGCTGGAAGCTAGTAACTGTGACCTTACTTTTTATAAAACTAGGCAACTGGCTACCTGGCTACAAGTCTCCCTGAAGTGTCAGATCCAGACTGAGTTTCAGGCCTATTCTTCCAAAAAGACATGAGATTTATTTTGTCTACTAAATTTCAGTTATTACTCCTCCAACTACTTCAAATTGGGTCTATTACACCAAAATGGCAGACCAAGGGATTGAGATTTTAATCATAAAGGCTCAGATCTAGGACTTGGAACTCAGGAATACTTCTGAAGAAGAGAAGAAGTGTCTCTTCTCCAAGCTGAGGCAGTACTATGCTCCATTTTGATAGGAAGTTATCACAGTCATAGTTGCTTAGTTCCCTAAATTAAAATTGAGTAGAACTCTGTGGCGCTCTGCAGTAGAGATCTGTTCTGTGTTATCTACTTCTTGTCTGTAGGATATAGGCTTCATTCAGCCTCCTTGACCTTCCCTGGGTTCCCAAGGGTGTATTCAAATAATTGCTAATCAAGGAAGGGAGGGAATAGAGAAACAGAGGAGAAACAATCAAAAGGTGGTACAGCCTTGAGACAGGGTCCTGGTTCCTACTCAAAGAAATATGTCTTTGAGGTGTACTGGAGCCCCCACCCAGGGGGAGGATGGTAACTTCAGACTGAACACAAGATTCCTGGAGCATAGCTCTATTGCTTCACCACCAACCAAAAAAAAAAAAAAAAAAAAGTCACAAACCCTGCAGCCCTCACCCCAAATGTTGCCTCCTGTTTCTGGGGGACAATGATGACCATCTTGTTAGGTCTCCTGTTTGGCCCCTTTCTATTTCATCTCTGAGAGGACCCAACAGTTTGAAACTAAACTGCTGTTAGTACAAGGGTGGAAGCTGGTTTCAAATGTAGAACACCCCAACTTAGATCAGGTAGAGATAAACTTCTACTCTGCTAGGCAGGCCTACGCACATGCACAGCAGGAAGAAGTTACAGAAGAAAGAGACCTCCACCCCAATTCCCAAGATTATCTTGAGTATGAAGTCTCTGAGGGGGGAGTTGTTAGGGGAAGCACACTGATTGAAAACGCCCACCCTGGCCAGGCACCATAGTCAGAACTAATAAGCCACCACCAAACGGAAGAGTTCAGGAAAGGTCGAAAGGAGACACCGCGTGTCCGTCCACTTCCCAGAATTCCTCTCACCAGCATCCATCTTGGCTGAGCAACTCATGTGCCACCAGAAACGACTCTCAATTAGAATGATTGGCTAAAGACCACCCGGAAACTAATCCCATCACTATAAAACCCGAGACTGCGAGCCACACGGCAGAGCAGTCCTCCTGGGTTCCCTTACCCTACTGCTCTCCACCTGGGTGCCCTTTCCCAATAAAATCTTTTGCTTTGTCAGCACATGTGTCTCCTCAGACAATTCATTTCTGAGTGTTAGATAAGAGTCCAGTTTCGGGCCCTGAAAGGGGTCCCCTTTGCTGCAACATAACTACTTCCGGCTGAGGTGCTTTTAGTACTGCCTAGTAAAGTAGTCTTGCCTGGAAAATCCCATGGATGGAGGAGCCTGGTGGGCTGCAGTCCATGGGGTCGCTAAGAGTCGGACACGACTGAGTGACTTCACTTTCACTTTTCACTTTCATGCATTTGAGAAGGAAATGGCAGCCCACTCCAGTGTTCTTGCCTGGAGAATCCCAGGGATGGGGGAGCCTGGTGGGCTGCCATCTATGGGGTCGCACAGAGTCGGACACAACTGAAGCGACTTAGCAGCAGCAGCAGTAGAGTAGTAGGTATTGATCTAAATTGAGGTATTCTGTTCCTGAAACCAGCATTTACCCAGGTAGTAAAAACAATTTAGTCTGAAACTGCTAGACTTGGTCAACGATGAACCTTGTAAGCAGTTGAAACTGACAGGGGCCATATGGGAGGCCCAACAGGATGGTCATCACCAGACCGAGAAAAGGAAACAAACTTTGAGCTAAGGGCTGCAAGATGTGTGACTTTCTTTTGATTGATTAGTAGAGAGGTAACAGAGTTGTGCAGCAGAGATATTGGTCTCAGCCTGAAGTTATCATCCTCCATCTGGGTGGCTGCCAAAGTTTTGTAGAAGAACTCAAATATATTGTTATGCATTTACTCCTTGAATAGGAATCAGGACTCTGCCCCAAGCCTGCATCATCATTTGATTGCTCCTTCCCTGCTCTGTATTATTTCCCTTAGCAACCACTTGAATCTTCCCTTTAGAACGGATGAAGGTCAAGGAGTTTGAATGAAGCCTACATCCCACAAAAAAAGAGAGAACAAAGAAAGGGTTTGTATTCCAGGGCCCCACAAAGTCTTGCTCTGTTGATGACTCTAAAGGCATGTCTATCTGAATTAGATCAACTAGCAAAGATTGTAGAGTCAAAGCTGTGTTTTTCCAGTAGTCATGTACAGATGTGAGAATTGGACCATAAAGAACACTGAGCACCGAAGAATTGATGATTTTGAACTGCAGTACTGGAGAAGACTTTTGAGAGTTCCTTGGACACCAAAGAGATAAAACCAGTCAATCCTAGAGGAAATAAACCCTGAAAATTCATTAGAATATGAAGCTGAAGCTCTCATACTTTGGTCATCTGATGCAAGGAGCCAACACATGGGAAAAGACCTTGATGCTAGGAAACATTGAAGGCAAAAGGAGAAGAGGGCAGCAGAGGATAAGAATGGCTAGATAACATTACCAACGTAATGCACATGAATTTGAGCAAACTCCAGGAGATAGTGAAGGACAGGGGAGCCTGGTGTGCTTTAGTCCATAGGGTCACAAATAGAGGAAACTTAGTCACTGAACAACAACACCAACAACAACAATTAATTTAGTACATAATGTTTCCCAGTTCACATGAACCTGAAAATACAGGCTAGTTATCTTCTGTATTTTTCAAAAGTTATATAAGAACTTAGTTTTATTTAAGTCAATTAAGTAGAACTCATTGACAATTTTTATTAATTAACAGATAAAAACAAAGATAAAGCACATATAAACATAAACAAACACAAAGAGAGATCAGATAGACTCATTTTCTAAAATTAGTCATGAATCAGGGGTTAACATATAAAACTCAGTAGCTTATAAATAATAGTTGGAATAGGTAAAATTTAGAAGGCTTCTTCACCACCACCACCACCCTCTTTTTTTTCTCTCTCTCAGTCTTAGGAGTTAGAGATGGTGTGGATAAGACATGTGATCCTGAGAGCCCTGGTCTCAAGTCACAGGAAAAGAAAATCAAGTCCTCCTAGTAGAACTTGTTCCTTTAGGACAAGAATTCTGGGGAAAAAAATATTTTATCATGCTAGTTTTTACTAAATGTATATGCAAAAGAGCCAGTTTTGGAATTTTCAAGAGAAATTATTACGAAGGGACAACTGGGTGGACAGCAGCTAGATAAGGGAATACAGTAGAACTGCTGTCATATGGCTCTCAGTCTCATGTTTTATGGTAATTTTAGGGTTAAGTTCTGGTTGTCTCTGGCCAATCCCTCTGATCCAGTGCCCTTCCTGGTGGCACGTGCATCTTCCAGTGAAGAAGGACTCAGCAAACCAGCTGTCTCTACTCCCTAGAGAGGGAGCATCCCTTAATCTGACTCCAGATAACACTCATAGGGCCCCGAGCTTGAGCTCTGGCCCCAGCCAGGAGCTGGACTGAGCATTCTGCGTGTGTTGTATCATTCTATCCCCATAACAGACCTAAAAGGGATTATAATCACCCCACTTTGCAGGTGAGAAAACTGAGGTTGCAAAGGAGCAGCCAGGACTGGGATCTAGGTCCAAAAGATTCTGGGAGTCCATAGCACATATGGACTGACATCTTCTCTCACCTTTTGATTTTCCCAAATTCTTCCAATTGGTGGTAGCTTGTTAGTTCCATGTTCCTTAACAGAACCTCCTGTTGTTAGATAACTCATGCAAAATGTTACTACTTTGCCTGGTCAGGATGGGTGGTTTCAGTCAGTGATTCTCCTAACAATGCTCCTGCACACTTAATAGACTACACTATGGTGTAAGCATAGCTTTTATATGCACTGAGAAACCAAAAGCATTGTGTGATTCACTTTATTGCAATGGTTGCTTTATTGTGGAGGTCTGGAACAAAACTCAAAATATCTCTGAGATAAGCCTATAGATTCATTATTGCTACTACATGCACACATACATACAAATATACACACATATACATATAAACACATATATAAAACATTTATTCCTATTATGCATTTAAAGCAGGTTTTTAAAAATAATTTGGCCATTTATTTTTTAATATTATTCATTTATTTTGGGCTGTGCTGGGTCTTCATTTCTAAGTGTTTATTGTCACCCTGTTTATTTAACTTATATTCAGAGCACATCATGTGAAATGCCAAGCTGGATACATTACAAGCTGGAATTAAGAGTGCCTGGAGAAATATCAACAACTTCAGATATGTGGAAGATACCACTCTAATGACAGAAACCAAAAAGAAATCGAAGAGCCTCTTGATGAGGATGAAGAAGGAGAGTGAAAAAGCCGGGTAAAACCCAATATTATAAAAACAAAACAAAACAAAACAAAAACCTAAGATAATGGCATCTGATGCTATCACTTCATGGCAAATAGAATGGGAAAAGGTGGAAGCAGAGACAGATTTCCTCTTCTTGGGCTTTAAAATCAAGGTGGATGGTAACTGTGGCCATAAAATTAGAAGACAATTGCTTCTTGGTAGGACAGTTATGACAAACCTAGACAGTATGTTTAAAAGCAAAGATCACTTTGCTGACAAATTCCACATAGTCAAGGCTATGATCTTTCCAGTGGTCATGTATGAATGTGAGAGCTGGACAGTAAAGACAGCAGAGCTCCCAAAAATCTATGCTTTCTAACTGTGGTGCTGGAGAGAAGATTCTTCAAAGTACCTTGGAAACCAAGCAGATCAAACCAGCCAATCTTAAAGGAAATCAACCCTGAATACACTTTGGAAGTACTGATGCTGAAGCTGAAACTCCAATACTTTGGTTACGGATGCAAACAGCTGACTCATCAGAAAAGACCATGATACTGAGAAAGATTGAAGGTAGAAGGAGAAGAGGGCAACAGAGGATGAGATATTTGGATGGCATCACTGATGCAATAGACATGAACTTGGACAGACTCCAGGAGATGATGTGGGACAGGGAAGCCTGATGTGCTGCAGTCCATGGTGTCATGAAGAGTCGGACATGACTTGGTGACTGAACAACACCAGCAAGTCCATGGACTTCTCATTGTGGTGGTTTCTCTTGTTGAGGAGCATAGGCTCTAGGGTTCCAGGGATTCAGTAGTTGCAGCACATGGGCTCAGTAGTTGCAGTTCCTGGGCTCTAGTGCACAAGCTCAATAGTTGTGGTGCTTGGGCTTAAGTCACATGTGGGGTGCTTCCAGACAAGCTGTTTAACCCTTGTTCCCTACACTTTCAGGCAGATTCCTCAACACTGAGCCACCTGCTGCTGCTGCTAAGTCGTTTCAGTCGTGTCCGACTCTGTGCGAGCCCATAGACGGCAGCCCACCAGGCTCCCCCGTCCCTGGGATTCTCCAGGCAAGAACACTGGAATGGGTTGCCATTTCCTTCTCCAATGCATGAAAGTGAAAAGTGAAAGTGAAGTCACTCAGTCGTGTCCGACTCCTAGCGACCCCATGGACTGCAGCCCACCAGGCTCCTCCATCCATGGGATTTTCCAGGCAAGAGTACTGGAGTGGGGTGCCATTGCCTTCTCCGACTGAGCCACCAGGAAGAACCTTAAAATGTTTATATCGTGTACTTTTATCCAAAGATCAGAAAAAGGACCATCTTGTGAGTCATAAAGAATCTTGTTTTAGATTGATATGTTGAGATAAAACCGTGGACATTTCTTAGGTCCTTGTGAAACAACATGTGGAGGGACATGGGGATTAGTAAGGCAAATGTGAAAAGACTATGTTTTAAGAGGGGGTTTCCAGAAGTCAAGCCTAAGATGAGAGTTTGTGAGAAAGTAATTTATTAAGGAAATCCTTTCAGGTAACTGAAAAGGAGTTGGAAAACCTGAATAGTGAGATGTAAGCCAACCAAGAGTGAAATATCAATCAGAATCCTTAAGATAGTAGCTATATGTTGAGTGTAAATTATTTCTCAGTATTCTCCTGACCTGTGCCAAGGAATTTGGGCCTTTTGTAAAACCACATCTGTTAGTCTTTGGTTGGTGGCCACCCCAAAACAACACAAATTGCCAGGCATGTCTGAGATTTGGGGCTTGTGGGCAAAGCAAGCTTCAGAAGCTGTAGGTGCTGGCTATGGGAAACAAAAGCACTCTGAAGTCTCATTATACTCAAATACATGGTAATACAAAGGGGTGGAGGCATAAGACATGGGTGACACAATTTCATTGGCTGCTACATATAATAAATGTAAAACAGTAGACTACCTAGATCTCTTAGGTCAGAAACAAATAAACAATTTAGTATTCTAAGTTCAAAGTAAACTACAAGCAAATAGACAACCTATGTCATGTAGATCAGAAGATTAAGAAAAAGGAGAATCAAAGAGCCTCTAACCGCTCCCTATTCATCCTTGCTCATTATTTGGAGGGGAACCAGTTAACTGTTGATGCTTTAATTTTCTGTCTTTTACATTAACTATTATAGGATCTGGCTAAGATCACTAGAATCAGTGGTCACTGCTGTTAATCTCTGGGTTGGCAGTAACTGTGTTCCACACTCATGCTTTCCAACCCTCTTCCATGAAGCCCATCCTACGTGCTCAGTCACTTCAGTCGTGTCTGACTCTTTGAGACCCTATGGACTGTAGTCTACTGGGCTCCTCTCTCCATCAGATTCTCCAGGCAAGAATACTGGAATGGGTTGCCATGTCTTCCCCCAGGGGATCTTCTCAACCCAGAGATCAAACCCCTGTCTCACATGTCTCCTGTATTGGCAGGAAAGTTATTTACCATAGGTATTCTCAAATTCATAATATTTGAGTCTGAACTCTGTCTCATATCACAAAAAAAAAATTTCCTTTCCCTAGGTCTCTGATGTCACTGATTTGAACCATTAAACACCTAGTCATTTAAGTGAGAAACCAAAGTACCATTCCTGAAATTGTCCCCATGATCTATATGCTAAATGTGGTCTCCTTTTATCCAGTGTTGCTTCCTATCAACTTTCTTCATGACATCAATATAATTTGTCTTTTTCTTTTCTTTTCTTTTAAGTATACATCAGATATCACCTTCTAATTAAAAATGTTCATTGGCTTCCTACTGATTCTAGACTCCTTACTCCATCTCCTAAGATCCTGTTGAACTTCCACATCTCAATTTTTGGAACATTGATCTTCTATCCTTATATTGTAGCATACAGAACAATTTTCAGTTTACTGATTTCATAAGTCTCTCTGGCTCCTTTGATCTTTGTACATGTTATACCAGCTGGAAATAACTCTTCTGTCCTTTCTCCCTGTCCTTACAAACTAACTCCTATATACCATCCTATCATTTAAATAACTCTTCCACTGGGAACTTCTAGCCATTAAGATATGTTGAGTCCTCTCTCATATATATGCCCTTTCTTACTCTAATCACACTATTATTTTATATTATATTCAACTCTGTACTTTCTGGTCTGCATAACCACATTTAAAACCCTTGAGGCCAGAGGAAGTGATTGATTCATCACTGAATCTCTATGTAATATAGTGTCTGACACAGATTAATCAGTGAGTCTTCAAATGAATTTAAATTCATTGATATAAACAAAAAGTTTTCTCTAGTTTGACTTATTTTAAAATGTTAGTGTAATATCCTTTTAATTTTTTCTTTTTTTTTTCTTTTTATTGGACTAGATTTCTGGAGAAATCTAGTATCAAAGAATAATCTTAAATTTAATTCTGCCATATCAGCCTCTGCCTAGAGTAAAATAAATTATAGAAAAGATCATCAGAGTTCTTAATAGATGTGAACACTTCTCTAGATAGTTCACAGCTTGACAGGCATTTGTCATAATCAACAGTAGATACTTCTGTGCTCATAATTACTTTAAAACACATCAGATAATCTGATTGTCCAACGATGTGAGGAAATGCAAGTGACAACAACAAAGTACTCACATTAAGTTTTGGGTGTTTATAAAGCTGCAAAAACTGTTGATGGATGAATTTTTTCATATGATTCCTCTGTCTCTATACACATAAATTCTCTCAAAGTCAAGCAAAGATAAATTATATATGCAGGGATAGGAAAGGTGATCACTATTCTCTTTCAGGAATGCAATGGGCTATTAAGAAGTTTATTTCTTCTTAATTGTTCTTACTAACCGTTCCACTTCCCCAAGCACACACCACACACACAACTTCTCTACATAATATTTTGCTGTAATGGAAGATTAGAATGACCCTGCAGCTGAAGATAATAAACTATTATAAACAGTTCACATAAAAGAACAGAGATTTCTGAAATTCCTTTGCAATATAAGTATATTTATATCATTCTTCCTTTAGTTAAAGAAAAAGAAAAAGGCTACACGTAGTACTAGGTGAGCTCACATCCTTGACAATTGCGACAGGAAATGCTGCAGACAGTTTTGTTTTATTCAGACTCCATTTCATGGAGGCCTCAGAGACTCCACACATAAAACCCTATGTCCTTGGATTGGGAAATGTAGTGCCTGATCATCATATTTTGCCAAGCCTCCTGCAACACAGTGGGGTCCTAATGTCAATTACAGTAGTTTAGTACAGATTCTTGGAGAAGGCAATGGCAACCCACTCCAGTACTCTTGTTTGGGAAGTCCCATGGACAGAGGGGCCTAGTAGGCTACAGTCCATAGGGTCGCGAAGAGTCGGACAAGATGAAGCGACTTCACTTTCACTTTTCACTTTCATACACTGGAGAGGGAAATGGCAATCCACTCCAGTATTCTTGCCTGGAGAATCCCAGAGACAGGAGCCTGGTAGGCTGCCGTCTATGGGGTCACACAGAGTCAGACACGACTGACATGATTTAGCAGCAGCAGCAGCAGCAGTACAGATTTTAGTCACTGATCTTTCTGCAAAACAGAAAAGCCCCACAAATACATTTACCATGTACATTCACATTTTCACACCAGATTCTCGATGCTAGTTCCAACAGAGGCCCTCATTTCAGTTAAAGAGACTGATCTATTATCTTAGAATTTCAGATATTATCATAATCATTCTAGATTTAATCCCCACCCCCAGCAAAAAGATCTCTTATGAGATTAGTTTCAGAGAATATAAGGGAATGTAGGATAGTTTATACATCAACTCTTTTCCTCCTCTGATACACAAAGGCCCCGTACCCAACTGTGGTTCAAGAAGGGTTACATGTAGGACATGTGACTTTCCACCTGGTTGTTTCCCTCTCTCTTATAGAGATAATGTTCCCTTTGCACATCTATGCTTTTCCATTTTTGCTGCCATGTTGATACCGAGATGAAGGCATTCGTTATACTGTTCTCTGTCAGCACACTCACTGCTTCCCAGGCATCCAAGGAAAGGGTAGAGGACTCCACAACATCCCTTTCCCTCACCAACACAGTCTAGGAGCTCCTCCAACACAGACCTGATATCTTCTCCTTTTCCTTTATTAGGGAGAATGGAGACGGTATATGAAAGCAATATAGAGAAGTTTAGACATAGACTTCTATTACCAACAATAAAGATCAAATTTTGGAGAAATAAAAACATCTGTCTATTCCAGCATGAATTAGATACGTATATGTTAAACCATGACTGTGTTGTTTTTTTGTTTTTGTTTTATTTTCCTTTTTTACTTATCTTGTGAGAATAAAATACTGATGCTTCAGATGTATTCAATTTGATTGAAAGTGAACACAACATGCAATTTTATTCTCATTTTTTTATACTAAATTTAAAGAATTCTATTATCAAGTTTCTTTATTATTCATTAGCAAAGTCCTTGCCACTGTTCTCACACTGTTTTCTTGATAAAGATCAAAGTTTACCTAGTGGACCCAAACTCATTTCCTGATATTTTAACTTACGCAGGAATTTGTTTTGTCTTAGAATTCAAAGTACCAGAATGCATAAAAATACACTGGCCAAAAATCAGTTTGGGGTATGCTCTAGGAGAGAGAACAGAGAGTTCTGAAATCCATATAGAGAAATGAAAGCAAAAAACATTCTCTAGAGCTCATGTTTTATTTAACTGGTAATATTTTAGGAGAAAGAGAAATAGTTACTATAAGTTACTTTCTATCAATGAAAAATAAATATTTTATTTTGACAGTGCTACATGACATATAAATGTAAAAAATCACCTTTATCCTCATTATATTTAGGTCAAACTTTTTGACTTTTTAAGCATAGCTTAAAATACATTTATTTTAGAAAGCATACAATCTCTGGTACTAGTTAACATTTCACATTTTTTTTTAATTCATTTCTTTAATGATATACTTAGAATATAATTAATCATTATATTCTTTAATGATTTTGAATATTTTGTCATATGTTTCTTAGCTTTTAGTGTTACCTCTTCTATAAATTGCATGTTCATATCTTCTGCACATTTTTCTCTTAGGGTTGCTCTCTTTTTTCCTGGTTTGTAGGAGTTTCTTGTACAGTCTAGAAATTAGTCAATGTCAGTTTTCGACATTACAAGCACCTTTGCCCATTCTGTTATGAAAGCCAATCTTGTGTTTTACTTGTTCAAAATTAATTCTTACGATTATTAAATCACTTGAATTTCAAAACAAAGTAGAACAGTAGAAAGATATAGCCATCAATCACCTCTATTGAGGGTCAAAAAAAGTAAATGGCTGTATTAAAAAAAATAAGTAAAAGCAATCATCAGCACAGGAAAATTATATTTTACATTTATATGAAAGTGAAAGTCACTCAGTCATGTCCAGCTCTTTGTGACCCCATGGACTATACAGTCCATGGAATTATTCAGGCCAGAATACTGGATTGGGTAGAATTTCTCTTATCCAGGGGATCTTCCCAACCCAGGGACTGAAACCAGGTCTCCCTCACTGCAGGCAGATTCTTTACCAGCTGAGTCACAAGGGAAGCTTATCTATTTATATAAATGTTACTAAAAGTTTCCAAGTGAATTTCATTTAAACATTAAAATTATTTGAATAAAAGCCAAGAAACTTGTGATTTAAAAAAATAATAGTTTTATAACAAGAATCTGTGGTCTGATGTGACTACTCAATTTACTAATAGTCACACAATTCACAATTAAGTTTAGATCCTAATTCAGGACCTTTGATATCTAGTTTACATGGTTTTTAGTTTTCCAGTGGAAATTCATCCTGGTCTTAAAGAATTATTTGGGACTCTTGTAAAAAATATAGATCCTGAAATTCCCTTGAATTATTGATTCAGTATTCTAAAAGAATACATTCTGGTGTTTCACTCACCATATTATAAAATTATCCTAAAATATAAAACTCCTATCATATATTATATTTATGCTCATATTAAGCTAAGCAGTGTCTCATTAAGCTAGAATGGTAATGCACTGTTGGACGCTAGGATTGTCAGAGCAGAAACTGAGCCAATGACAGCAGAAAGATGAGGGGATGCTGAGGAGCACACCCCATCAAAATCCAGATGCTCTCATGCCTAGATCTAGTCCAAATTCAATTTTTCAAACAAGGACAAGGAGAATAATTCACAAAGGAAACAACTGGAAGCATTTTTTTTTAGTTTTTAAATACAGAAATTTCTTCCAGACTTTTTCTTACCAAATCACATCAGAACTTTTTCTCATCAAAAATGAAAGCAAGATCTTACGTAAAGTGCAAAACAGGAATTTTAGAATAAAGTAAATCAAATATGTCAGTGTGAATTATAAATACATTAAATACTGTATACAAAGTACACTTAGATAAGGCAAATCCTTGCCAAAGAATACCATAAAACTAGTAATGTGGATGTTATGAAATAATTGTAATTCTGCATAACATAAAGGGAAAATAAAATGATGCATATTTTCATACTGTAAACTTATTGTCTTTAGGAAGGGCCTTGCTTTTCTTGGCTATTATACAATTGAGATCAGGCCTAGTGTGACTTGTTTCATTTTCATCTGGTGTGAGTAGAAAATTTATCAAGGTCAAAAGAAGAATCTATTGACCAGTGGTTCATTCAAAGAATGATTAGAGATGTGTTGATACTGTTAATCATTTGAGATGCTTTTCCTGATGCCTTTAAAACTACACAGCAATAAAAAGTGAAATCTAAGAATAGCTAATGCTATAAACCTAAGTAAAAATTAATTATCATTTGTATTTCTATCAGGGTTTGAAGTAACACTTTCTTAAATATATTTGATATTTATTTATTTATTTATTTTTTCCTTTGGGTTGCCATTTCCTCCTCCTGGGGATCTTCCCCCACCCAGGGATTGACACTGCATCGCCAGGTGGGTTCTTTACTACTATTGCCACCTGGGAAGCCCATTCTGACCAGAAACATAAGAAAATGGAAAGGAATTTTCTCTTGATTTTCTTTCAAGTTAAAGATTACCTTGTTTCCCAAGTGACTGAAGTAGTTTAAGATTCCATCTGCAGCAGAAGATATACAAGAGACACGGGTTTAATCCCTAGATCAGGAAGATCTCCTGGAGCAGGAAATGCCAACCCATTTCTGTATTCTTTCCTGGAAAATTCCATGGACAGAGGAGCCTGGAAGGCTACAGTTCATGGAGTCACAAAGAGTCGCTGGTAACAACAGACTTGGTGATGCGTACTTAGTCACTCAGTCATGTCTGACTCTTTGTGACCCCAGGGACTGTAGCTCTCTAGGCTCCTCTGCCCATGGGATTTCCCAGGCAAGAATAGTGGAGTGAGTTGTCATTTCCTTCTCCACGACCTGGGAGGTACTATAAGTTAATATTAAAATACAGTAAAAATTTTCTGCTTAAGTTAAAAAAGATTAGGATGTAACATAATTATCATCCAGAGATACTGCTCTACTGTAAGGAAAACTATAGGCATAAATATGGAGTAATCAAATCTCATATGCTTTGTTCAGTTCATTTACAGCTTTCTATTGGAATGAGGCACAGAGGTGGTCCCACCAGCACTTTCCTGGTAGCTCAGCTGGTAAAGAATTCACCCATAATGCAGGAGACCCAGGTTCAATTCCTGGGTGGGGAAGATCCACTGGAGAAGGGATAGGCCACCCACTCCAGTATTCCTGGGCTTTCCTGGTGGCTCAGATGATAAAGAATCCATATGCAATGTGGGAGACCTGAATTTGATCCCTGGGTTGGGGAGATCCTCTGGAGGAGGGCATGGCAATCCACTCCAATATTCTTGCCTGAAGAATCCCATGGACAAAGGAGCCTGGTGGCCTACAGTCCATGGGGTCACAAAGAGTTGGACACGACTGAGTAATTAAGCACAGCACAGCACATGAGAATGTGCTGCTGTGCAACTACATAGGATGTAGTACATCTAGGTTCTAGAACCAAATCTGGGTTTTAGTAATAGATTGGCTTCTATAAACCCATTACAATCTGTATACATTTGTATCCTGTTCTGTTAAATAAGAGATGGGTAATTGGAAGACTGCAGCATTGCAAAGAACTATACATATATAAATTATTGAACTTGAAATTTACAAATACATATATTGGAATATTCATTGCAGAAATGGCCCCAATTATCCACTTCTTTGCAGTGGGACTTTATGCTCCTTATTTAAAGAATAAAGACTGTGCCTCCATTCTTGAATGCAGATGTATGGGATCCAAGCTTTCAGACACACTGAGTACTTATTCAAATGGATCCCAAAGAAAAGAGGGAAGGAAATCTATTCCTGTTGAGAGATCATGGGAAGCAGAAATGAATTGTGACCACTGAGGGTGTTCCAGACCAGCCAGCCCTCAGTTGATTTGCCAAATCATTACAGATATGAGTGAACCCAGACATGATGAGGTAATCCCCATCCAAATCGACAGCAAAATCCAGATGACTAAATTCTGAGCAAGAACAATGGCTTGTTGCTTTAACTGGCTGTGTTTTTTTAGTAATTTGATACCTACTATTATTGTATCAATAGATAATGAATACCTGAAATAAATATATTATTAGTCCTCTCTCATTTTTATAAATTATAAAGCTAGAACTGATAAAAGTCAACTAATTTGCTCAAGATTAATAAGTAAAAATGTTGTGATTCCAGCCCATACACTTTCCACTACAGAAGAGTATATTTACATTTCTATGAACTCACAATCATGTGTCTCACTCAAATTATTACAAGGCACAAATATTGTCCCAAAATTATGAAAATATATAAATTATCACAATTTTTACAATCTTAAACATACTCTATCAAAGATGCTTACATATGTAAAGAGCTTTTAAAAGCTGAGAGGCATTGTTTGATATATTCTTTCAGTTACAAAGGATGTAAATACATGTTCTTTTAGCTTTTTCTCCTCAAAGTGTGTATGTATTTGCATTATGGGAACAATATAAAGATATAATAATGCATGTGTGAGATGGGCTGCAGAGCAATATGAGTACAAATTCATTTCTCTGTGCTCTGAATGTGAAAGATTTATGACATCTTCAATACTTAACTTTCCTAAAGAACTCATCGTATAAGTCTTTGTATTAAGTATCTGTGAATGTGTGATATTAAAATTTAGAATAAAGAAAATCTTGTGGCAGAAAAATACATTGATAAATGATTTCAACAAGAATCTGTCCTATAGTCATGTTGAGTTCATTTCAGTTGCTCAGTCATGTCCAACTCTGCAACCCTATAGACCACAGCACACCAGGCCTCCCTGTCCATCACCAACTCCCAGAGTTTACCCAAACTCATGTCCATTGAATAGGTGATGACATCTAACCATCTCATCCTCTGTCACTCACTTTTCCTCCTGCCTTCAATCTTTCCTAACATCAGGGTCTCTTCAAATGAGTCAGCTCTTCGCATCAGGTGGCCAAAGTATTGGAGTTTCAGCTTTAGCATCAGTCCTTCCAATGAGCACTCAGGACTGATCTCCTTTAGGATGGACTGGTTGGATCTCCTTGCAGTCCAAGGGACTCTCAAGAGTCTTCTCCAACATCACAGCTCAAAAGCATCAATTCTTCAGTGTTCATCTTTCTTTATAGTCCAGCTCTCACATCCATACACGACTTCTGGAAAAACCATAGCCTTGACTAGATGGACCTTTGTTGGTAAAGCAATCTCTCTGCTTTTTAATATACTGTCTAAGTTGGTCATAATTTTCCTTCCAAGAAGTAAGCGTCTTTTAATTTCATGGCTGCAGTCACCATCTGCAGTGATTTTGGAGCCCTCAAAAATGAAGTCAGTTACTGTTTTCACAAGGAATAAAGATACATAGCAGGATGTTATTACATTAAGGCACTTCCACACAAATAGGAAACTTAGGCATTAAAATTACATAAGTAGTAACATGTTTAAGTATGGCACTCCAGACTTTATTACCTATTCCTGGGAGTTTGCCTTTTTTTTTTTTTTTTTTAGGTTAACTGAGGCTGTTCTTTCTGGAATTTAACTAGATAAAACAAAGTGTGGGAATCTGATATTTATTATACTCTGAAACCAGAAAGGCCAGAGGGAATCCTTTTTTTCTGGCAGGAAAAATAAAATTGATTATGATAGATTGCAATTAAACTAAAACAAATTTTATTAATTCATTTCCATTTTTCAACAAGTATTTGTTAATCAAATAATGTGTGTCATATATTGTTTGCTCCCTTATTCACTTCAGTTGTGTCCGACTCTTTGTGACCCTATAGACTGTAGCCCATCAGGCTCCTCTGTTCATAGGATTCTCCAGGCAAGAATACTGGAGTGGGTTGCCATACCCTTTTCCAGGGGATTTTCCCAACCCAGGGATTGAAATATATGTGGCACATATTTGATGATCTAAAGTTATTAAAAATTGGCACTTAAATAATTTAAACTTTAGGGAAGAGATGATACTTATAATTAATATGAAATTTCCCTAAACCATTATAAAAAATATATATTTTCTTGTTTCAGTTATTTAGATAATTTCAGGTGAAAGTATTTAGTTTTATTTTATGTTTTTTACATACCACAAGTGAGGGAACTTGGGATTTATCTCTTATCATCCTCACTATGATTTGTTTCATTATCATAACTAGGTTAATAATACTATGTATGCATATACTGAATAGCAAGGTTTGGCCAGAAGAGAATTGGAGGATATAAATAAGGAGTTGTAAAATAATGCACAATATTCAACATATACTTAGAGCTTCTGAATTCTGACCCCATACAGTCCATGGGGTTGCAAAGAATTGGACACGCCTGAGTGACTTTCACTTTTCTTTCACTTTCTGAATATATGTTATAAAATATTTGACTTTGTTCAGAATCATGTCAAATAAACTCAAACTTGAAATTATATCTTCTCTATTAAAATAATTATTTAATCCTAAAAGGATGATTCCTATTAAGAATTCCCCAGTGGGTTACTTGTTATAGAACTTTATTTGCCCTCAGTGTCTTTTTGTTGTTGTTCAGTTGCTAAGTCATGTCTGACGCTTTGTGACCCTATACATAGACTGTAGCACACCATGTTCCTTTGTCCTCCACCATCTCTCAGAATTTGTAAAAATTCATGTCCATTGAGTTGGTGATTCTATCTAACTATCTCTTCCTCTGCTATCCCCTTCTCTTTTACCTTCAGTCTTTCCCAGCATCAGGCTCTTTTACAATGAATCAACTCTTCACATCAGGTGGCCAAAGTATTGGAGCTTCCCCTTTGCCATCAGTCCTTCCAATGTATATTCGGAACTGATTTCCTTTAGAATTGTCTGGTTTGATCTCCCTGCTGTCCAAGGGACTTTCAAGAGTCTTCCCCAGCACCACAATTCAAATGTGGAAAAATAGTGACAAAATTGAAATTTCCTCCTTCCTAGAGTAAATCAACAGATGGAAGACATCCATGGCTTTCTAGAAAGTTGATCCCCATAAATTGTGTAAGTGGGCAGAGTGTTTACCTAGTGTTAATATATAGTGATTTTCTTTTTTCCATAACACTTTGTGGGGCAAAAAATAACTCCTCTAGTTATTATTTTTCCTCTCATATTTGTGACAGTCCATCATCAGTGACATGACATTAGTGTTTAGGGTGTCCATCATGGGAACATATGTTATTCATTTACATTATGAATGAACTTTTAAAACAAAAATGTCATAGATTGGCTGTAGGAACTGAAGAATATATATCTATACAAGGAAGCACCAACTGATATATAATGTCATCTTTCACATTTTTCACACATGACTTATTATTGCATGTGCAATTTTGTTTTAAAACAGGTACTTTTTAACATAAGGGACAAAATAGACACATACACAGATCAATGAACATTTACACACACAAGCTATTTATTATTAAAACAATGTCTTCCATAGTGATGTTTTGATAATGATAATAAAGAGCATCTGAAAGGTGCTAGATAATAAAGAACATCTGAAATGTGCTTTTGACATCTTGCCTGAATATCGTCTTTCTGGTTTGATAGTGACAAGTTTAAGTAGCTAATTTCCAAATTGTGATAGAAGTATTTCTGAGATGTAATAGAATCCTGATGATAAGTATACTCTATGCTCTAAGGATACAGAATGTAAGTCTTCTTGAATAAGTTATTTAATTTTTAATCTTTTTCCTTCCCCAAACTTTTCATTTTAATAAGAATGTATTGTTTTTTAATCAGATGTGATCTTATAGAATGCATACATATATTTAGCAGATAGCCAAAGCATATATAATGTATTTATATATTTTAATAATAATGTTAACTCCTATGTACTCACTATCAGTTTAAGAATTAAAACCAAAACAGGAAAAGTTAGAAAATAGTGCCTGAGAGTCTTAATGAAAGTGCCTCATAATGTTTTAAGATACCCTAAAGAAAACAGAGAACTTCCCTTGTGGCTCAGTTGGTAAAGAATCCACCTGAAATGTGGAAGACCTGGATTCTATCCCTGGGTTGGGAATATCCCCTGGAGAAGGAAAAGGCTACCTACGCCAGTATTCTGTCTTGGAGAATTCTATGGGACACAGTCCCTGGGGTCACAAAGAGTCAGACGCAACTGCACGACTTTTACTTTCAAAGAAAACAGAAGCTGAGGTACCCTGAATAACAGGCAGTTTGACTGAACTTCATTAAGTTTGATAGGTGTCATAATTTTCCAACTTCATAAGTTTCCAAACTTTAGGCTACTCCTCTTAACTTCTTTAAGGATTTCTATGTAGATTGTTTTAAAAAATTACCACACAGCTAAATAATGGTAGAAGTAATGATCTTTGCTTTTTTTCGTCTCAACTTATGTTAGGTGGGGAGCATCATCACGAAGTACCAAGTATAGTGGAAAGTGTAAATAAACCAGATTACTCCTAGAATCCAAAGGGCATTAAATCAAGGTTTGATGTAGAGTTTACTCATTTTACCTAGCAGCTAGTGCCCTTTATCATATTTCTTTATCATCCTTATCCTAAAGTTTCAATCTAAATGTCATCTCCACCATAAACCTGGTTTTTATCCTCTTAGAAGCTATTAGTTCCTGGACATGAGGAATGAAGTCAGATCCATCACTGTGTTTCTTTCTCTCTTACCCAATGATGAATTGTTCATTTGCTGCAGGGTTTTTATATATGTGCTCCTAGCAGCGTAGGTTTTCAACTTCTGGAACATATATAGAGTATTAGCACTCTGTTTCAATGTGGAATCCATCTATATTTTCTTGCTTTTTTAGTTCATAATTGATAATTGTATGCATATTCGTTTGCTGCCTGTCTTGTCCACTACTCTGCCATTTCCATGATCTTAGTAACCATGTTGCTTTGATAACCATTGTATATCCCTCACCTAACACAACATCTTGCTTATTAAGGCATGATAAATATCATGTTTATTAAATGAGTAAACTTAGGTTCGAGATGATGATATCTTGCAAAGACAGAAGGAGAAAAACAATCTCTCATTGATCAAAATACTTAAAAAATTAATGAGATATATGTTTGTATGTATCCAGTTTCTATCATATCTAATTGTTCTCCAAGAAGATAGCTAAGTCCTTTGCAAATCTTTTGTTAGATTCACTTCCTTTGTGGCTTAGATGGTAAAGCATCTGTCTACAATGCGGGAGACCTGGGTTCGATCCCTGGGTCGGGAAGATCCCCTGGAGAAGGAAATGGCAATCCACTCCAGTACTATTGCCTAGAAAATCCCATGGACAGAGAAGCCTGGTAGGCTACAGCCCATGGGGTCGCAAAGAGTTGGACACGACTGAGTGACTTCACTTTATTTTTTCAAGGTTAAAAGTCAAAGTAGCTTAAAATCAAGGAACCTTGGAACTCTTCCAAACTTTTATAAAAGCTAAGTCCAGAGATATGCATCTTAACTATCTAGGACCTGTATCCAAAGCACAGAATGCTTTCTGTTTTTCTCCATCTTGAATTCACCTAAGGGTGGTGGAGGGGAGGTGGCTGTAATGACTGATGGCTTGACCCTTGTAGAACTGGAAATGCAGACAACACTCTTTGTTTATTAGAATGGCAAGCAACATTTCCTTTCCATAGTAGCCTCAGATTCGAAGGCCTTGAGAAAGATATCTTGAACCAAAAGCATATCAACATCCTCTCCTGACTTTCCAACTTAAATTCTTTTTTTTTTTTTAGTTGATCATGCTCATACTGACAAACAAGAACCCTGTGAGCTTCCCAGGTCAGGCAGGGAAAGCTATATTGTCCAACATAAGCAATACCATCAAAAATAGAACCATCTGTAGCTGAAAAACCGAGTATTATGTCTTTACAGGTATTGCCTAAACACAGTAAATTACCATTTCAATTAATTTTAAAGTTCTTTCATCTTACAACTCCACTGCTTCCAATGAGAAGTTTTGCTTCAAAATATTTATTTTGAAATTTATTTTCATTAACATCTATTATGACATGTATTCTTGTAATAAAGTTTAAATTTAAAACTGTGATCTTTCTTTGGACCTCGGTTTATGTTCTAGTTATTTTATTGAAACTTTAATGGAAATTGCAAAAATATTTTGTTTGCCTGGGTATATGAATCTTTCTTCATACATATATAGGAAGAAGGAAGGCCTTACATGAACTGCAACCTGAAAAAAATCACTACTAAAAAAAAAATTCCAGTAGAAAAATTATTCACACGCAGTTCAATTTTCTTGTCTTTACATAACTTATTTGACTGTATGAAATCCTCATATGTTTATTCGATTCCATACAATATTTTATTTTATTTTATTTAAAACTTCTGTTAAGTCATGAACAACTTCTGTACTGGATAGGCTCATTTTGCCCTTCAGAATCCCCTCTTCTGTCTGTGACCCCAAGGTTTTTACTCTACATGCTTTTTCATGAACCATCTGGGAAATTTTCCAAGAGTATTGAATTACAGCCAGGAAGCTGAGGAAATGTTGAAAAGAGCTGGAGAAAGACTGCTGGGAGGGTCAGAAGAATGTCAGAGAAGGTCAGGGAACATCAAACCTAGAAGGACTCTAAACACATGCCCTGAGGTCAATATCATGCCAGAGCCAAACTTCAAAAATATCAAGGTTGGAAAAGCTACTTTGTATCACTTTTTTATCCCTCTTCCTTAGCTTTTTTTTTTTTTTTAAATTACTATTTAGTAGATAAATAGTACACTGATAGAAATATATTAGCAATAATCTACAGTTCAGATAACAATGACCACTTAATAAGGAGCATAAAGCTATAAATTATTGAGACTTATCTTTTATAAGCTTTACACTGATTACTGCACATATATAAGCTCTCATGATCACCATAAAAATTTTATGGTGTTATTATCTCATTTTGCTGATGCAGATTCTGAGATTCAAAGAACTTATGTTTAATAAGTTTACTCAGCCACTAAGTGAAATTCAGAACCAGATATACTTGACCTCAGAGTTCATTTAACTGTGCTAAGGCAATGATTTTTGCAATTGTCTAAATGCTGTCAGTGTATACAATTACTAAATTAACTGTAAGTATAATTTTATTTCTCTTTCATTTTATAATCCAAACTTAGGGAAAAAACAGATTTAACTTATTCTGACTTATAGAAAGGTTAAATATGCATAATATTTTAATCTAAAATATATCATCTTATAAAAAGTCTCTGTAGAGTCTCTTCACCAAAATCGCATGTATTTCAAGTTTACCAGAATAAAACAGCATTATCTTGAAAATAATCTTAAATTATGCTGTTTGAAATTTTAAAACTGGAATTTTTTCCTTATAATTATTATAAAAATATTCAACTGGCATCATCAATTGCTAACAAAGAGGACTCATGAGATTTGTATGATAGAACAAATAGGCCATGCTACTATAGATTCATGAATGTTAGAGTTCATAGAAATTGACATGAACAGAAACAGGGCTGTGCCGTTGAGCTATGGAATTTATTGATTTTAGAAAAGGTCCTATTCTGACCTTTAATATTGTACTTATGTTGCTGAAGTAGCATGTGATCACATTTATACTAGTTGCATTGGATTAATGAAGCATAAATTTAAATTTATAAACCATTATTTCCTATATGCAGATGACACCACCTTTATGGCAGAAAGTGAAGAACTAAAGAGCCTTTTGATGAAAGTGAAAGAGGAGAGTGAAAAAGTTGGCTTAAAGCTTAACACTCAGAAAACTAAGATCATGGCATCTGGTCCCATCACTTCATGGCAAATAGATGGGGAAACTGTGGAAACAGTGGCTGACTTTATTTTTCTGGGCTCCAAAATCACTGCAGATGGTGATTTCATCCATGAAATTAAAAGATGCTTACTCCTTGGAAGGAAAGTTATGACCAACCTAGACAGCATATTAAAAAGCAGAGATATTACTTTGTCAACAAAGGTCCATCTAGCCAAGTTTATGGTTTTTCCAGTGGTCATGTATGGATGTGAGAGTTGGACTATAAAGAAAGCTTAGCACCAAAGAATTGATGCTTTTGAACTGTGGTGTTGGAGAAGACTCTTGAGAGTCCCTTGGACTGCAAGGAGATCCAACCAGTCCATTCTAAGGAGATCAGTCCTGGGTGTTCATTGGAAGGACTGATGCTAGGGCTGAAACTCCAATACTGTGACCACCTGATGCGAAGAGCTGACTCATTTGAAAAGACCCTAATGCTGGGAAAGGTTGAGGGCAAGAGGAGAAGTGGACGACAGAGGATGAGATGGTTGGATGGCATCACCGACTTGATGGACATGGGTTTGGGTGGACTCCAAGAGCTGGTAATGAACAGGGAGGCCTGGTGTGCTGCTGCTCATGGGGTCACAAAGAGTCAGACATGACTGAGTGACTGAACTGAAATGATGAATGTATCATTTCTTGAAGTTGCATGTTTTGAAATAGTAGTGAAAAAGCATAAGATTTTAAAAAATAAATTGCCCATCAATATATTTAATTCCTCTAAATAATGTTTGATTTCAGTTCAAAGATACTAAATATGGAATATACTATATTCTAAATATACTATATACTAATATACTATATTCTATATTCAAAGATACTAAATATGGAACATACTATATTCCATATACTGTGGCATTTCCAGGGGAAAGGGGCAAATAATTTATGATGCTTGCCTCTGAAAAGCTTTTGTCCTAAATGAAAGAAATGTTCAAAACAAATTGTTTTAATGTAATTAATGACATGATCATATAGAGTCTACAAGAAACACAACTACATGCTAAAGGTGTGGAACTTAATTTTACACATTTGGATAACTCACTAGCTACTGCCTTTCAGAATAAGCTGAGAAC